>NC_045801.1:55812390-56116557 GCF_009873245.2 Balaenoptera musculus | reverse complement strand
ACTAATGATGTAGACTATTTAAAAAGAAAAAGTAGAATTTGACTTTTGCATATAAGTGGCTTCCCAGACCAACATAACTTGGTAAAAACAGAAAAGACTCACACTGAGTGTCATAAGGGTTTCTACTTTACCAAAAAATGGTAACTACTTGATGTGTTCTTTTAACACAGGAAGATTTCCCTTGTACTTATATAGCCCTGCTCTTGCCAGATCTGCTTGGTCGTGATTGGCAATGAGACTGCCAGCAAAGCAGGTTAAAGACCCTGTGGCATCCCGGTCTTTGATCACTAGGCAGGCAGGTAACTCACTCGGCATATTGGGCCCAGCAGTCATCACCTAGCAGTCGTAAGGGAAATGTTGATTTATGTTGTGCTGTGAATGCCCAGGCTAAAGAAATGGAATGATACAACCTCTAAGGAGTCTTCTTTGCCCTTCAGGTATAATTCTTAACGAAGGAGAATGGATGATAGAGCAGAGGACCACTCAACATTCATGCATAAGAAAATAATATCAACTACCTTCTTTAGACCTATCCTCAAAGAACAACATAAAACTCATGAAAATTTTATTTTTTGTTCTCAATTGACTTCCCTCAACAGGTGTCTGTTCTCCCCGTCTCACCTGGCTCCCCGCTCACTGAATTGTTACTTGTAGGCAGGACCTTTGCTCATTCATCTTTCTTCAGTAGTAATGTTTGTTGAATAAACGACTCCGCCTCTTGAATTTAGATTGTGATTCGCTTGTGTAAGGTGGTGTCTAACATGTTGTTGTTAATGATTACTGTGAAGAGAGAGTTTTTCTATAATTTTTTCACTATATTCACTGGGATCAATAAAGATGAGTGGGGGAAATAATTTAGTATTCTTGTGGTTTATGAATCATACTTTTACTTTCTGAGTAAATACTGCAAATAGTGATAGGCCCAATTGAATATTTGATGATATTGCCTTTTTTCTACTTCTTTCTACTCTCCAAAAATAGATTTATGTTCCTTTCTGTTCACCTGGGGGTTATTTCAAATACCTTCTCTCCAATTCCCACCCACTACCTATGGATGAACAGAGAGTTTGGACCCAAAGGAGGCAAAGATGCTTCAGTTTAGACATTTGCTGGCAGTAGAATGGTCTGACTAAAAGTGTTCTCACACACCTCCCAGCCGACTCAGCAAAACAGATATAAATCAGCAGGAAGACTGAGTGGGTCTCTGATGAATCCTGCAGTAACTGTAGATTCAATGAGCTATAAGCACAGTTCCTAACTACACAGAAAACTGAAAGGAGTTTTTTCTTCTGTGCTTTTCTGACTATTCCCTGTATGCTTTCCACTCAAATGTTTTTGTACTCACATCAACAATTCCAAAATCTAAAATCAACATGAATTCTCTACATGATAAGTACTGAGGGTGCAATTGGAAATGGTAGTTCTAATCTCTGCTCCATGTTACAAGTGGAAATAAATCTTCATCATATTACTATTTCATGGACTCCCCTGTCTTTTGTGATTTCTGAATGAGAAAATCCCTCGGCTTTCCTGTGGAATCAGGAATTTAACAGGAAATCTGTTAAGTCAGGTATTTAACTATCTCTGGGTTATGCATGTGACCTACCAGAGAAACAGAGAAGCAGACAGATTTCCTGTTTATAGTTTAACACTCCAGACCTAGCCGTTTCAAGAGGAAAGAAGGGAAAGTTAGATGTGACAGCACATTATAGCAGCATCTCGTTGTTTTTCATTGTCTGTAAAATTCCTAGGAAAAGGATTTACCTTGACTAATCTGGGTAAACATCTAACCATCTGTTTATTTTCAAACTCAGTATGGATGGAGCCTCTGTGTGCAGAAGATTGTGGTCAGAATTGGCGAAGTTGTACTCAATCATTCATTTATTTTATTCAGCAAACATTTACAAAGCCTCTTCTAGGAATCAAACACTGTGGCCTGGAAATATTTTTAAATCAAAATATTTTAAATTAAAAATTTCTTCAGTTGAGCTGTCAGTCTAGAATTGTAGATGTCAATACATTGCTATATTGCAGTGTAACACAGTGGAGGGGGTTATTAAATTCTCCTCCTTTGAGACAGTTCAGAGGAAACAGCATGGGATTGATATCTCTTGAGAGATGATAAAGAATCTATTGGATGGGAAATAAGGTGGGATGGGAAAGGGAAAAAATATAAAATGCTTATCTCAGTCCACATGGAACTTTTAGAAGTTTGGGAAGTGGGCAGCTATAATATTAAAATAGCTGCAAACATTTGCAAACATAATAAGGTTATTTGACTATTAATAGCCAATTATCAATATATTAGATACAATGATATAAAATTTAGAAATAATTAGGATCTTAGAGAGCAGCAAGATCAGACCCCCTTTTAAAGATGGAGAAACTGGAGCTATGCAATGGTAAATGAGTTACACAAGGTCACCCAGTTGTGGGGAAATGGAACCAGGATCCAAGCCCATGACTTCAGATGAAGCGTATTATCTATTCTGTTTCCTTTTATTAGTGGAATGTATCAAGAGTGTAATATATTTGACTTTATTCACTATATTTTAACAACTAATCATTTAGGAACCTGATAAATAGAAAAGGTTTTTTATACAGTCATTATTTGGAGCACTTATACAAAAACAAAAAACTCCAAAAAACCTATGTGCTGAATATAAGGATTCATATTTATGTGTTACGTAAGAATAGACATGATAATATTTTATGTACAAAGCACTTTCACATGCATCATATTTTGTCCTCCCACATCAAATGTGTGGGGTAGCCATTATTGCCCCCATTGTACACATTAGGAAACTGCAAGTTAAACTTTGTGACAGAATGCCACACAGGTTCTAAGTAGCAAAGTCAGGGTTCAGATCCATGTTTTTCTACTACAGTTGCAGGATTCTTGCTATTACACTCCCATTGTTTCTCTAACACATGAAATATCCAATAAATACCTGCACCTTCCCAGATCAGTCAGGTATTTAGTAATAGTCTCTGTGACCTAGCAATTTTCTGGAAGCTTTCATGGATACAAAGTAGCTTAGGATGTTATCTTACTTTCAACAGTGTACCATCTGGCTGAGGAAGATGGGACTTGAATAAAATGTGGCATAATATGAGATAGGTTTTAATAAAAAATCAAAATTTGTACCAGATTTAAGTACAGTAAGTATTCTTCAGATGCCAAATTACATCAGGGAAATACAAGCCCTCTGATGATTTATTTTGTAAATCCTAAAATTGAACTCTACCATCAACTTACTCTACATTAATAACTTATTTAATGCAATTTATATGCATTAATGATTCATTAATAAACTGAAAAAATGCAATTATAGAAGTCCAAGAATAATACTAATGCCAAATGACAGATTGTGAAAAAATTCATGTCCGTCTTGAATTTCAGCAAGGGAGTGATATTATTCGGTCTTCTTCATGGATGTGAAACTTTAGACTTGTCACAGATCCAGTTTTCAATCAAAACCCTTTAACTGCAGAAGCATCCATTCTTTGGTGGTGCTGGGATATTCACCTTGCACTACTAGACCAATTAAAACTGTTGCACAAGTCAGTTACTAAGGGCAGGATTTTATGCTTCAAGAAATAGTGCCAAAATTCCAGCCCTGCAAACTGGGACCTGAGAACTCTGTATTCCATCACTGATCTTTTTTTTTAATAGACAGTAAAAGGTGAGAAATGCTATTTCAAAATTTAGTCCTGTACTACATTTTCTGAGTAATTTGAACTTACTTTCTAAATTCTGCTGAAAGATGATTTATATTTTGTGAACGTTTAGCATTATTTTACAGTTTGTTTTCCCTGTTGATCCACATTTTGCTATTTTTAAACCTTCATTTTTCCATATGTCATGAATAATGGCCAATTATGTTGCCTCCTGTGGAAATAACAAAGATAAGAGGTAAACACTGGCTTCCCTTACGAAGGACTTGATTACATCTGAGTTGATTTTTATGGTAGTATTTTCACTACCTGTTGTTATTTAGGGTCACATTGGGGACATTTGGTACTCCTGACTTTGATGACGTTTTACTCCATTTTAATTGATAACCATGTGAGGAACTACCTTAAATGTCTAACTTTGGGAGACTTTGACACAGTGGTTCTCAAGCTGGCCACACACTAGAATCTCCTGGGTGTTTTAAGAAAAATACTGTTGTTTGGGTCTCACTTATCAATCACCCATAGATTATGACTCAACAGGCCTGTGGTGCAGTCTTCATATTGGGATGTTTAAAAACTTCCAGATGATTCTAATGTGCAGCCATATTTAGAGAGGTACCACTTGGTTTAGAAGAAATCATCCTAAAAGCTAAGCGGCAATGTCTTTTAAAGAAGTCACCAGGTAAATCTTTAGTCAAGAACTAGAAATACTATGGTCAACATGAAACCAAGACTCTCACTAGTAAAATCCAAGTACTATGCTACTTCTAGGCAGTGGGGTGTTAGTAAGTGTTTAAAACCATCTCCTCAAGAAACAAAGCTCTAATTGGTTGTGTTTTGCCTCTTTCCTTGGTGTAAATATTCCCATCATGGCTGATTTCTTTCTTTCTTTTTTTTTTTTTGGACACGCAGTTTGTGGAATCTTAGTTACTTCATGGACCAGGGGTGAACCTGGGGCCCTCGGCTGTGAAAGTGCAGAGTCCTAAGCGCTGTACCGCCAGGGAATTCCCAGCATCATGGCTGATTTCAACCTACCAATGTTTTAACAACCGGCTTGCCAAATTCCTGAAAATCTATCAGCTCTTATGAAACAATTTGAGCTAGCTCCAGCACACCGCTGCTGCTAAGAGAACGACTTCCAAGAGAATGACATCAGAGAAGTTATTTACCCTTTGGGGATTAAATGTATTTATTTAGACCTTGTTTAGGTTAGAGTAGATAATCATCAATTGCCATCTTAAAAAAGTTGCTTAGATTTGCAGAGTTATATAACAATGGTTGTTATATAACTCTCTATATACTTCTATGCCTAGAAGTAGCATAGTACTTGGATTTTACTAGTGAGAGTCTTGGTTTCATGTTGACCATAGTATTTCTAGTTCTCGACTAAAGATTTACCTGGTGATTTCTTAAAAAGACATTGCAGCTTTTTGATTGTTTTTACTTTTGTGTAAATAATATTCTTAATAAAGTTAGTCACTTGGTGTGCAAATCAGTATCAACAGCTCTGAGATCCCGTAAATTTCTCCTCATTTTGGGATCCCGTGAAGCCCTCATCTATTTGAACATCATGTGCGTTACTAGATAAATAATAACAAAAGATACTTCTATAATGCTTTTCCTGTGCCATGCACTGTTCAAAGCACTTTACATATATTAACTTATTATTCACACTCCTTGAGGTGTGCTCTATTATTGACCCTATTTTTACAGGTAAAAATACTGAGGATCTGAGAGGTGAAGTAACTTGCCCAATGACACACAGCTAGTAAGTAGCAAATTGGAATTTGACCTAGGCAGTCTGACCACTCTTATCCAGCTTATATCAAAAATGACTATAGAATCACAATTATTTTCTGAGACTATTTTTGAATACTACAGAACTCTACTGTTTTTTTTTTTTTTTCCCTCTCCTCTCTTCTGGTTGTTTGAAGATCTTTTTCAAATCTAACAATATGTATCACCTGCTGAAATAATTATTTTGTTTTCCTCATTATCAGTGTAATTCCACTTTTCCTGTTATGAAAGCAAAAGTACCCATGATTTTTGTATAATAGTGCAATTATATTTATTGAGGAATACATTTTTATGGTTAGTCATATTACCACAAACCTCTAAAAATCACACCATAGTTTTTAAACTCTCCTTTTTTGTGGGTTAATGTAGCTGGAGCCAAAGAAATAAAACCCCACCCTGGTTATGATACCTCCCAGACGTATTGGCTGAATGCCCAGAGGCAGAGAAGGACCAAGTGTAGCCTAAACAAAATTGTTTGGAAATAACTTCAAACTTGCATAAAATTTCAAGAATCAGACTAATTCAAAGAGAACACATACAGCTTTTACTAAGATTCATCTGTTGTTAAATTTTACCCCGTTTGCTTTATCAGTTGCTCTCTTTCTGTATGCATGTACGTATTGTGTGTCACACACCCAACACTTTTTTCTAAACTTTTTGCGAGTAAATTGTATACTTTATGGCTCATTACTCCAAAATAGTTCAGTGTATATTTCCCAAGAATAGGGGGATTCTCTTACATAATCACAGTAAACTTCTGTCTACTTTACGATTTATATTCCAATTTGCCAATTAACCTAATATTGTCCTTTGGAGTATTTATTTTATCTCTAGTGCAGGATCCAGTCTGGGATAACTTATTGCATTTAGTTGTCATGTATTTTTAGTATAATTTAATCTGGAACATTTCCATAGAGCCTTTCTTCGTCTTCTATGACATTGACATTTTTGAAGAATTCAATTAACACCTCCTCCCCTTTTTAACAGAACGTTCCTCATTTGGAATTTGTCTGCTGTTTCCTCATGATTAGATCTAGATAAGGATTCCAGGCCAGAATACTGCATAAGCCATGTTGCTTCCTTCTCAGGGTATCACATTTGAAGGCACGTGGTTTTCATCTACCCTCATTGATCAGGTTAATTTTGATTACTCAGTAAAGAGGTGGTACAGTTTTTCCACCGCATGGCTACTATTTTTTCCCTTGTAACTAATAAGCAATCTGTGCGGAGGTATTTTAAGACCAACCTAATATCCTGCTCCTAATCAAAATTTTGCTCTAGCTTTTACCTCCATTGACAATTCTTGCCTGAGCCAATATTGACCCTGATGGTTGAAAAAAATGACAATTTTTCGAATTCCAGCAAATTTTCCACATTTACCGGTCAGCCTATGACAGTCTACTGTAAGGAAGATACTTTCTTCTCTCTCTCTCTCTCCCTCTTCCAGTATGTATTCATGGTGTCTTCTTTGTCTCCCAGTGTTCTATAATTTACAATTTTTCTCTATTATTTTCTTCTCAAATTGTCCCAGTTTTGTCCAATTGAGAGCACCCTCAAGCTGACTCTGATATTTTGGTGACATATCTCTATTATTTTTGGGGAAAGCTTCCTTAATTTCTGGCATAAAAAGATATTTCAGGCTTACGTTGTACCTACCCTGCTCTCACATCAGAATCAGCCATTTCTCTAAGGAACCATCATTCTTTTTAGTGGAGAATATATTAGACTACAAGATCTGAGTGCTGGGTGTACTCATTCCTACTGAGATGTCTTTGCTTGTAAGCTCTTTAGGTAGCTAGAGCTAAGAAATATATGCATGTGTATACACATATCTATACATATGAATTTACATCTATTCCAATCCATTTGCCCACAGTTCTTTCTTGCGTTCCCTCTGTCATATTTGTATGTGCCTTCTTCCAGAAGGAAAATTTTAGCCCCTAACAACATCAAAATATATTCTCATTTGCTCAATCATGTAATATATCTGAAATAGTTTTGTTACCTGGGCAGAGTGATCCCCTATTCCTGCCTGTCAAAAATCAGTTGGACCCAGTAATTCCATGCCTAGTTAATATTCAAAAGAAAAGGAACTCATGTTTCCACAAACAGCCTTATACAAGAATGTTTATAACAGCTTTATTTATAGGAGCCGAAAACTGGAAATAACTCAATTATCTTAAGAGAAGGGATAAGTAAACTGTGATATATTCATGCAATGGAATACTACTCAGCAATAAAAAGGAACAAATTAATGTTGCATGCAACAATATGGATGAATTTCAAAAACATGATGCTGACTTTAAAAAGGCAAACAGAAAAGAACACATAATGTATGATCCGATTTATATGAAGTTTGAGAACAAGCAAAACTAGTCTACAGTGATAGAAACTAAATCACTACTTGCTTTTGTTGGAGCTGGGACAGGGCAGGACATTGACTGGGAAGGAGTGTGAGAAAACATTCTGGGATTAGGGAAATGTACTATATCTTGATCAGGATGGGAATTATATGGGTGCATGCATTTGTCACAACTCTATCTTTAATATCTGTTCATTTCACTGTCTGTAAATTAACCCTCAGTTTTTAAATTGGCTGGAGTAGCGGCTGCCCTTTTTAGCTGAAGCTAGAACTCCTCATTGTAAGACATCTCCTTCTTCTAGTTTGCTTCACTTCTGACCCTCTAAACCCATTACTCTCCTGGTCCCTGTAGGCATTTGAGTTTGCTACCCCAATCAATATATTTACTTCCTTTTACTATGCTATTACTTCCTTTTACTATCATTTCAAATATTTAAAATACAACATAAGTTAGAACTTCATAGATAATTAAATGACATTATCCATTCTTTAGGTCTGACCAATATACACACTTTAATCTTTAATACAGTAATGACGTGCATACAAATTGAAAATGTTTAAATAACACTGAAATTTAGATTAATCCTCAGTTTAGGCCTTTGCTTATCTGATCTATTAAGACAAAAGCGAAAACAAACAAAGTGCAGTGTAGTCAGGCCTCGCCAATGGAAACAGCTGATTTCCAACATCAAATGATCAAATATCACTTCAATGAGGAAACAACTTTCTCAGACCTTCTCATAAATTCTGGTGCAGACCACGTCCTTCATCTTACATTCCTTAAAAAAAAAAAAGAGATTAATTGAATATCTAAAACTCAAACTAAGTGACAGCAAATTTGTAATAATAACAGATATTATAAGCAATCTCATAAGATTAAACTCAGAAAGAAATAAAATATCAGTATGTCAGTCTCCAGGAATTTGGAATCATGACCATTGAAACAGGGGAAACAGTTTTAAAGCTGATCTAAGTTACAGCAGAGGTATATTTTTTAGGTGGCAAGTTTTCATGCATAATTGGCACAGATTTAAATCTACTAAAACAGTGGTTTTCAAAACTATCTGCACATCTGCATTATCTGGGGAACATTTAAAAATACTGATGGCTCCTCCTCTCCCAAGAGATGTGCATTCAGTTGATCTGTATTGGGGACCCCATACTGGTATTTACTCCCCATGTAAATCTGCTGTGGAGCTAGGGCTAAAGCTCCTCTGTACTAAAGAAAAGAATGTTCAAAGAACTACATTAATCTATCTATAGTCAATGTGTGTGTTGATTAGTAAGAACAGAACCTGAGACTTAAAAAAATTGTTAGAGGTCATCTTATATACCATTTGTCATCATTTTTATCTGCCAACTACAAAAGGTCTCCAATGGCCTCAGCTTGAGTTGTTGACATGTTTTAGTCCAAGTTACTATGGATTCTTGAAAACAAAATGCTTAGCTATCTACAAATATTCTACAATTGACTGGGGATGTGCTTTGCTTTTAAAACTTAGATTTGCTTTTCTCCTTGTGTGTCTAAACTAATGAGGTTTACCCATTTTTTTTTTTTTTATCATTTTTAGGTGTTGTTATTTCTAAAATAACAAATGGGTTGTATCATTTCTAAATTCTTGAATCTGAACCTGAAGTACCTGTAGATGAGTCTTTATAGTTCAAAGATCACCCAAACATTAACTCTGACTTTATTCTTAGCCATTCTTATCCATTTGTATTGCAAAGAAAGAGAATATTTTGAAAATAATATAACCATTTTCTCTATTTAAATGGTAATATTTATGTATTTAGAGTAAAATTACTCTTACCACTACCATTTTTCCATCCACCAACTTTCTCTTTATTGTTGTCTCTTTGCCATCCCATTTCTGTACTTGATTCAACGAGCCTCTTGCCAAAGTTACAACGCTCTGCAAAGATAGGTTTACATAATTGACTTGCTTGGACTTTGGTTGATTAAAGAAGCAGTTCATTCAGTATTGAATCATTTCCATAACAGATGTTTTATGAGACACATTCATTTTCAACAGAAGGGAATGGTCTACCCTTTTGAATACTAGCAGGAGTAATCTTCTCTCTTAAAGTAGTAGATTGGACCAAATTTGAAGAGAAACAATTAAGTTTACCTTTGTTTTTCTATTGTCAGCTGTGGTTTCTTCAAATTCCTGGCCTAGCTTGAAGGAGATCTCTGTATCTTTAAAGGTACTTTCAGTTCTTACAGTTATAATATCCCCTTTTTTGCTGATGATCACTCTTGGTTTGGCCAAATTTCCCAGTTTTCTGGTGGCTAATCCCACACCTGAAAATCAAGATACTGTTAGAATTTTGTTGACCGAGAGAACCTCTACCTAAAGGGACTATGGGTGGCCATATTTTATGCTCAGCTGTGCCTCAGCTGTGTAGATGGCAGGTAATATCACTTACTGTTAAGGACCTTCTCCCATGTTTCATTACCTAATGGAAACACATGTCCACGGACTTGAATATTTTAAGTTTTGTTATTACAAAAGTAATGCCTGTAGATTTTAAAGCTAAAAGTGTTTAGCTTAAATAGTGCAAGTCATCTATTTTTACCACATCCAAACCCATGCTCCATTAAAAACTACTAATTATAGTTTTGTATGGATCATTCCAGACATTTTAGCTTGTACGCATAAATATTTTAGATATATTTTTTAAATGAGACTATGACTTATACATGCTATTCTATGATTTTTTCCCTCAGTAGTATATTATGGATATAGAAAAGAATTCCTCCCATATCCTTGATAGAAGCTCATTTCTGAAATTTTGTTGTAGCCCCTAAAATGATCTGTACCATTACAAATGATCATAGATAAATAAAATAATTTAAAATTTTTTTCTGCATTTGAAAACAAAACAAAATTAGACTCTTAAGTATTATTACTATATTACCCAAGATTATAGAAATACATGGAAAAATAGAAATGTCAAATGAGAGAGATACATGAAGAAAAAAGTAGTTATATATAAATATACATATATTTACATTTATATATACATAAAGAAGTGTGAAGAGTTAGAGCCAATAAAGGATTGTGAACTATACTCTTTCTTCTAATTCTGATTAATCTTTTTTTTAATTTGATATGATTTAGGGCCATGCTTTTCAAACTAAACCTCTACAATAGAGACTAAGAATCTACATTTTACCAACACCCCCAGGTGTCTTTATGCACTCTAATATTTGAAAATGACACAATTAAGGAGTCTTTCATCGAGACTTTCTTATATTGTATTTTGCTTCTTCCTCAGCTATAAGGTAAAGTCCATAAATTTAACCAATCTTATGGTATGGATCTATTCCCATAAGTTCCCATAGTTTTCCAGGCAACACAACATGATTTTGCTCATTTTATCTAAAAATAGAGCCCTTCTTATATGCTTTCTGAACAGGTAAAATTACAAGTACTTTGATGAGCATAGCAATCTGAGGTCATTGGCTTCACTCTCTACTTATTTATACAGCTCTGGAAATTTCCAAAGACTCTTCACACCTTTGTGCTCATATCTATGGAAAATTCCCTAGAAATAGTAACAAATAAAGTTGCTATACTAATGACTAGACTTTCCATCTCCATCCACTGTTCCAACTCCAGGAAAGCCTGATGTTAATGTAACTGAGTTTGAATTCACTACCACAACACACTTTTTTTTCTCTCAATAACTTTCCTAGACTGTGACTATCCTGTTTTATGAAGCATTCACTTTTTACAAACTCTTTATCTACATAGTTATGTAATAACAGACAACCTAGAGGTAGAGACAGAAAACCTCTGGTTTAGCTAAGCATCAAAATTTTAAATTGAGGTTTTCCATTAACTTTAGTATATTCAACTCTTTATTTCATGAGCACTTTAGTTGTTGTAAATCTAACTTTCAGGAAAGCCAGAAAATAGGTTGACTAAGCTTCTAAGCTTTCTTTCCTCCAGGTTTGGAACAAAAACCCTATTGGTATGAAACTGCCTTTGAAATCAGTGGGCACTCTAATGCATTTAAGCAGCTCTTATCTGAGTTAAAATCTATTAAAATTGTCACAAATAAAATGCAAATAAATTATCTGATTGACACAACAGAAGATTAATCCCAGAAGAGGATCGTACTTCAACCTGTGCAAACTCCCAGACTCCTGGAAAAGGAGTTAGAAGGAAATAGTCATGCATCTTTCTCAAAAAGGATCCTCTCAATTAGAACAACAGAGAACACTTCTTACCCAGAGCTTTCATGTAATCATCAAAGTTCTCACTGGAGACAAGTTTCCAGGTGCCTAAGAATTTGTTGCTCATTGTGATGGATGAGAATTCAACACACTGGTAGGTGAGATTCAGGAGACTCAAATGAGATGCTGAAGCCTCAGAAGATTCTTTTCAAAGATGTCCACAGCATGTGACTCTCACAGAGACCCAATGGGGAAAAGCAGTGTCAGGACTGGGCAATGAATGGCTCTTCAATCATCCACTGGGACAAAAGAGAACCTCACATAATGTCTCCTTCAGTCTCCAAAAATGTTTATAAAAATCAATGACAGTACTATTTGAACCTTCAAAAAATGTTTGGTTGCTCTTACATTTTTAAGCAGTGCTTAGGTCCTTAATGCTTTGGAAAAGAGTCCAGCAGTTGAGTCCTATACCAAATTAAATTATATGAGCATGAATGAATGAATATGTGTGTGTGTGTGTGTATTTAGGCATCTTGTTCACTCTCAATCCTGAGTCTGCACAATTAAGAATTCTTATTGAAAGAGAATAAAGAGAGGAAAAATGTCCATGAGTATTGTGATAACTGCCTCAAATATGTTGTGGGAGAGAAATGCAAGGGAGCAGTGTGAGGAAGTATTCATAGGTAAGGGAGGCTTGGCATAGTTGGCATATCCAAGGCAGGCAGAGTAGGCAGACAATACGGTCAGTCTATTACAGCAGAACACAGAAATTGCTTTCATGGTGAACAAAAAGTAGCACTATAACACGCTCTTTGACCACAGCAAAGATTTTCATCTTAAAAAAACCTTAGTTCCAAATTAAGCAGGTTCTTGGTTAATACAACAACATTGAGTTTAAAAGTCCTTTAAAATAAATCTACAATTTTAGAAAGGATTTTCAACAAAAATAATATTAATATATATTGAGAGCTCAATAGTCACTGTGCTAAGTTCTTAATATAGATTATTTCATTTGATTCTCTCAACAACTCCAAGAGTAAGGCATTATTATTATATCCATTTTACCAATGAGAATACTGGAGCTTGGGGAGGTTAGGTAACTTCTGCCCAAAACTTGAATAAGGTGAGGTAGGATTTGAACCTGGTAATTTTTCTCAGTGCATAGATGTTAGACCATTATCTTACACTGCTCCTGCTATAACATGTGCACTGGAGGCCCTGGCCAAAGATCAGTCAATACTGACATCACCATGGATAGAGACACTCTTTCTCTGCTCAGAAAGCAAGAGAAGTGAAAATCAAGAGATGAGGCATCCAGGTTATATGATACATCAAAGTCCCAGTCTTTGACCAAGGGGAGCAAATATGAAACCACTTTGAACATAAGTGTTACTCTTGGGAATACCAAGTTGATGCCATACCCTTCCCTAGCAGTTTTTCTACATTGACATTAATCCTGGCCTTGAGACAACTGATATTACCAGGTTTTATAAATGTAGTACAAAGTTTGGCACTCTTCACAATAATGAAAATAACCCATTATCGATTTACCCATAACAGGTAGAGTCACTGACCTCTAGGGCTCAGCTTACCAATGCCATAGCTGCACCATAACCATTGCAATTATGTGGTTAGGGTCCAAGTTGGGTAAAAAATATAGAATTATACACAGTGAGTCCAAGTGTCATCTTAAATTACTTGTGCCTGTATAACTCAAGGTGGGAATGAAATAGTGAATAGAAAAATTCCTCAGTTAACTAGCTAACTCAATCCTAGACCCAGGAGAATGTCACTGGAGGGAGTACATTGTACTGGGATATAAGATACAGCTATGAAAGAGAGGGCTTTTGATTAGTGGAATATGTTATTTTCCAAAACACTTAATAAAAATGAATAATGCTATGACTGTGTCTTCAAAAATTTAGGTATTCTGCCTAAACCTATGAAGGACTTTCAAACTTTCCCAGTTGAGCTGAGCCCTTGTATCTGGAGGGGTTCATTCAGGAAAGCTGTGTGAATTTTCAGCAGACCTTGTTTTGCACATAAGAATAGCAGTGGAGCTTAAAATATAAACATTGAGCTATATATTGGTAAGGCTTATAACTTTGAAGCAATTTTAGACAAAGAAAAAATTTTATATTTTAGGATTGTCAACAATGTACCTGACTTCTGGAATTGGCCAATATGAAATTCTGAGGCCCATGTATGAGTCAAAGGCACAGATCAAAGCAATGAGAGAAGATACTGGCTTGAGACTTTTAAGTCACTCCTAGATAAGAAAGTCATCAATATCCTATTGAGAAAGGATTGATAATAAACATCAGAACCACATTATAATTAGACATATACATTTACACTTGAACTAAATGTTTGTAAAATGGACATTTTCTCTCTACAGTGTGAGTTCATCTTTCAGTGATTTATTGCCTATATAAATTCTCAAGATAAAATAAGCTACTAGAATGATACACTGAAAAGAAAATCCAGAAGTCCAAACAAAATGGATAAGTAAAGCTTGCTCTATATAAAATGTCCTTACATATTGTCATCAAGCTCTATCCAATTGTATATTTGAAAAGTGATAATCATCCTGTAGTACAAGAACAAAGAATTCATGATCCTCCACTTAATACCAAAGATGTGACTCCATTCCTTCCATTCATTTAACGGCAAAAGCATTGAGAGCCTACTAAGGGCTAGGCATACTTCAAGGTGCTGGTTAAACATCATTGAACAAGATTCCATGCCCTCAAGGAACTTATATTCTATTCATGACTTGATAAAGACGTCAAGAAAGAAATTTTAATTCTAGTGAGTCTGAAATTATCTGTAAAATAGAAATGTTGTGATAATAATTGGTGCAGGAAAATCACATACTATAATACTAGAAAAAATAACCCAAAAATGATCATTTAAAAAAATTGAGAAAATAGAAATAAATCTTAGAATTTTCACTTCCTCATGATAGATGAGGAAAGTAAGCTAACTTTCCAACTGTGACATCTAAAAAATGGACAAAATTATAAAAAAATTCTTCAAGAGATCAGAGAGATAAAAAAGGCAGAGAAAAATTAAGGGTCTAAGATTTGGGCAAAAAAGGAAAACCAGAGAAACAGGCCCAACAATTAAGGCTGCTGCCCTTATGACGATCTATGAATTCTGCAAGAGGCAGATGAGAGGTAAAACCTGAGGGACATTTATGACATTGTTTCAGGGTTAGGGGAACAATGAGGGAGAGTCCTGGTTAATCATATTTTAGTTTGGGACTTTGAAAGGCTGCAATACAGGAGGAAAGATGAACTGGAAATAGACCTGGCTAATACCAATTCAACTCTTAAAATTAGTTTACTGTGATCTGGGACAGCTAGTGAACTTGGCTACCAGTAAGAGAGAAACATAAACTCTCTGCATAAGAAGATAATGTCACTCTCGTTCTAAATTTATTTCTACAAAATTTCATACACATCACTAATCAAAAATAAATAGAACAAAAAGAGACAGAAAAATATGCTCAAAAAGAAACAACAAATGACAGAAATAGATAATCAACAAGACAGATGTTAATAAAATAAAAACAAACATATTATAGAAAATATCATCAAAACTAAAAGTTTTTAAAAGACTAATAAAATTGACAAACTCTTATCAAGATGGATTTAAAAATAGAGAAGGCAAAAGTTATTGATTGCAAGTATAAAAAAGGGTATATCAATATATCCTAGAGTTATTAAAAAGATCATAATATAATGAACTACTTCATGCCAATAAATTTGAAAATTTTTTTTAAATTTATAAATTCCTTAGAACACAATTTACCAGAAATGATACAAGATGAAGTAAAAGTGTGAATACTCCCAAATCTATTAATATTTAATCTATAAATAAATTTTCTCCCACAGAGATACTCCAGGCCTGTAGGCTTCACCCATGAATTCATACAAATATTTAAGGAAAAAGTAACACCAATCTTACACAAAATCTTCCAGAGAATAGAAAAGGAGCTACTAATTTCCTCCTTGCCTTTAGCAAGGTCCTTACACATACTGTTCACTTTTCCTGGAATGTCTAACCACTCCTATATGATTAATCCTTGACTTCCAGCTCAATCATGCTTTCCTACCTTTGTGTTGACAACCTTTAGATTCAACTCAATCATCTTTACTAAACTTTTCTAATATACCCTCGTTTTATAATTACTGCAATCAGCAGATATAGAAGGAGAAATTGACAATAATACAGTAATAGTAGGGGACTTTAACACTCCACTTACATCAATGGACATATCATCCAAACAGAAAATCAATAAGGCAACAGTGGTCTTAAATGATACATTAGATCAGGTGGACTTAATAAATATCTACAGGACATCACATCCAAAAACAGCAGAATACACATTTTTTTTCAAGTGCACATGGAACGTTCTCTAGAATAGATCACATGCTAGGCCACAACACAAGTCTCAATAAATTAAAGAGGACAAAAATTATACCAAGCATTTTTTTCTGACCACCATAGTATGAAACTAGAAATCAATTCCAGAGAGAAGAATGGGAAAAAACAAACACATGGAGACTAAACAACATGCTACTAAAAAAAATCCCCAATGAATCAATGAAGAAATCAAAGACAAAATTAGAAAATACCTTGAGACAGATGAAAATGGAAACACAACACTCCAAAATCTATGGGATGCAGCAAAAGCATTCTAAGAGGGAATTTTATAGTGATACAGGCTTTCCTCAAGAAACAAGAAAAATCTCAAATAAACAACCTAAACTCCACCAAAAGGAATTAGAAAAAATGAATAAACAAAGCCCAAAATCTGAAGAAGGAAGAAAATAATAAAGATCAGAGATGAAACAAATAAAATAGAGATCAAAAAACAATAGAAAAGATCAGTGAAACCAAGAACTGAGCTTTTGAAAAGATAAACAAAATTGATAAACTTTTAGCCAGGCTCACCAAAAAGAAGAAAGAGAACTCAAATAAAATAAGAAATGAAGGAGGAGGAATAACAACTGATACCACAGAGATACAAAAAAATCATAAGAGAATACTACAAACAGTTATATGTCAACAAATTGGACAATCTGGAAGAAATAGACAAATGTTAGAAACATAGAACCTGTCAAGACTGAATCAAGGAGAAATAGACAATTTGAACAGACCAATCACCAGTAGTGAAATTGAATATGTAATTAAAAAAAAAAAAAAAACCCCAGAAAATAAAAGTCCAGGACCAGACAGCTTCATGGGGAAATTCTACCAAACATATAAACAAGAATTAATACCTATCTTTCTCAAACTATTCCAAAAAATTGAAGAGGAGGGAACACTCCAAAACTCATTCTGCTAGGCAAAAAATATCCTGATACCAAAACCAGACAAAGACACTACAAAAAATGAAAATTACAGGCCAATATCTTTGATGAATATATATGCAAAAATCCTCAACAAAATATTAGCAGGCCGAATTAAACAATATATAAAAAGGATCATACAACATGATCACGTTGGATTTATTCCAGGGATGCAAGGATGGTTCAGTATTCACAAATCAATCAATGTGATACACCACATTAACAAAAGTAAGGATAAAAATCACATGATCCTCTCAATAGATGGAGAAAAAGCATTTGACCAAATACAACATCCATTCTTGATAAAAACTCTCATCAAAGTGAGTACAGAGGGAACATATCTTAAGCCCACAGGTAATTTCATAATCAATGATGAAAAGCTGAAAGCCTTTCCTGTAAATTCAGAAATAAGACACGGATGCCCATTCTTGCCATTTCTATTTAGCATAGTATTGAAAGTCCAAACAGGACTTCCAAACAGGAAGGGAAGAAGTAAAACTGTACATAATAATATATATAGAAACCCTGAAATATACACTGCAAAACTAGTAGAGCTAATAAATGAATTCAGCTAAGTTTCAGGATACAAGACTAACACAAAGAAATCTATTGCATTTCTATAAACTGATAATGAACTATCAGAAAAAGAAAGTTCAAAAATCCCATTTAAAACTGCATCAAAAAGAATAAAATACCTAGGAATAAACTTAACCAAGGAGCTGAAAGCTGTATACTCTGAAAACTATAAAACATTGGTGAAGGAAATTGAAGATGATACAAAGAAATGGAAAGGTATCACTTGCTCTTGACTGGAAGAAATAATATTGTTAAAATGGCCATACTACCCAAAGCAATCTATAGATTTAATGCAATCCCTATCAAAATGCCCATGAAATTTTTCACAGAACTAGAACAAACAATCCTAAATTCATATGGGACCACAAAGACCCTAAATTGTCAAAGCAATCTTAAGAAAAAAAGAACAAAGTCACCCTCCCAGACTTCAGACTATACTACAAAGTTATGGAAATCAAAACAGCATAGTACTGGCAGAAAAAGACACATAGATCAATGGAACAATGGATCAATGGAACAGAAGAGAGAGCCCAGAAACAAACCCACACACCTATAGTCAATCTATGACAAAGGAGGCAAGAATATACAATGGAAAAAGACAGTCTCTTCAATAAGTGGTGCTGGGAAAACTGGATAGCTACATGTAAAATGGTGAGATTAGAACATTTCCTCACATATACAAAAATAAACTCAAAAGGAATAAAGCCCTAAATGTAAGACCTGAAACCATAAGACTCCTAGAAGAGAACATAGGCAGAACACTCTCTGATATAAATTGTAGAAATATTTTTTTGGATCTGTCTCCTAAGGCAAAAGAAATAAGAGCAAAAATAAACTAAGGGATCTAATTAAACTTAAAAGCTTTTGCACAGAAAAGGAAACCATCAACAACACAAAAAGGCAACATACAGAATTGGAGAAAATATTTGCAAATGATATGACTGACATGGGGTTAATACTAAAAATATATAAACAATTCATACAACTCAAAAAACAAACAACCCAATCAAAAAATGGGCAGAAGGCCTAAAAAACATTTTTCCGAAGAAGTCATACAGATGGCCACCAAGCACATGAAAATATTCTTAGCATTGCTAATTATTAGAGAAATGCAAATTAAAACAACAATGAGATATCACCTCACAACTGTCAGAATGGCTATTATCAAAAAGAACACAAATAACAAATGTTGGAGAGGATATGGAGAAAAAGGAACCCTTGTACACTGTTGGTGAGAGTGTAAACTGATGCAACCACTGTGGAAAACAGTATGGAGGTTCCTCAAAAAACTAAAAATAAAACTACCATATGATCCAGTAATCCAATTCCTGTAAATATATCTGGAAAAAAACAAAAAACACTAATTTAAAAAGATACATGCACCCCAAGGTTCATAGAAGCATTTTTTGCAATAGCCAAGATATGGAAGCAACCCAAGTTTCCATCAACAGACAAATGGATAAAGAAGATATGATATACATATACACAATGGAATATTACTTAGCCATAAAAAAGAGTTAGATTCTGCCATTTGAAGCAATGCAGATGGACCTAGAGAAAATTATGCTAAGTGAAATAAGTCAGACAGAAAAAAAATACTGTATGATATCACTTATATGTAGAATCTAAAAAATAATACAAATTAATGTATATAGCAAAACACAAACAGACTCACAGATATAGAAAACAAACTAGTGGTTACAAATGGAGAAGGGGAATAGGGGAAGTGCATGTTAGGGGTATGGGATTAAGAGATACAAACTACTTTGTACAAAATAGATAAGCAACAAGGATATATTATTTAGCACAGGGAAGTATAGCCATTATCTTGCAATAACTTTTAATGGAGTATAATCTGTAAAAGTACTGAATCATATGCTGTATACCTGAAACTAATATAATGTTGTAAATCAACTATACTTCAATAAAAAAATAAATAACCACTCCCATTGGATAAATCCTTAACTTTCAGCTCATTCTACCTTTGGAGAGACATCCTTTAGATTTCAATTCAGCCATCTTTCCTATCCTTTTCTAGTATATCCTCATTTAACAGTTACTGCAATTAATTAATTAACATGTTAATTTGTATTGATTTTGGACATTATTTCATTAATATGTATGTCATGCACTGAAGTCTTGATTCCATGTGCGTGGGGACAATATGTGATTTTATTCACATAATATTCCAAGTACTTAACACCATGCATGTATACAGTAGGTAATCATTTGTTTACTGACTGAATGAATGAAGAAAATGTAAATTTTCTACTTATGAGGTACTTTCTTTACATTAAATCATATAACAAATGTGAAAGCATCTAAAATTCATGCTTATAATCAATAATATGATTTTCCTAAACTTCCTCTCTCCTCCTCTCCCCTTCCTTCTCTTCCTTCCCTTTTTTATATGCTCTGGAGGCGTGGAAAGAGCAAGGCTGTGTGTTATACCTAAGTGTAAAACTTAGTTGTAGCACCCATTCCTTCATTTAGTCATTGCTTTGGTCAGTGGTAAAAGCAGGTTGTTCTTTCCATATTCAGGATGACATGATCTTATCACAACACTAGGAAAGTGCATATAAAATAATTCCAAGGTTTGTTGTACATATTCTCACCTGCATGCATGCAGATAATTGCTCAACATGAATTTATTGAACTGTAGTAGCACTGGAGATAACATGGTGAGTGAAACAGCAACAGTTCCTGCCCTCATGGGCCTTATACTCCAGTAAGGGAGACACGTTAAACAGACATTTAGAGACATTTTAGAATATCCAATTCTTATTTTCTATCATTTACAGATGGAGGCAATGAATGACATTAAAGAGCCAATGAACCATTTCTATGTAGGACGATACCTTCTGTAATTTCTTAGACACCAGATGCCCTGAGACCAATGATCTTATTTATCTTCAGAACTCAGCCACTAGGGCATCTGGGCCCCTCCAGACATATTTGACAAAAGGTGACAATGGCAATTCAGGCTTGATAGCTTCCTCTTTCATGCTTCAAATAACGTTTTTCTCTCATCTTAAAACTGTTGAGATTAAAGTTGCTTTCTTAATGAAAACCATTTCTTGGAGCTTTCTCAGCCACCAGTGGGTATTTGATCTTTTAGTAACTATGGTGACAGTTGCATTATGCTGCCCAAAGGAAGTTAATAGCTTTTCTTTTTTTGAATGGCAATAAATAGAGGGAAGAAGTAGTTTGTGATTCCTCCACACAATGCAATTAGCTTTGTTTTTCTTAGACTTGAACATACACGACCTCTTTTCCAAAGACTGGTCTAAGATTTCACATCATTATTCCTAACAGAACACCCGAGAACTGGTTACTCATTCACTGGGGAGGGAACCAGAGACAGAATTTCTGCATTTCCGTGTTTTCCTCTAGTCATTACAAGGTATGATGAGCTGGTCACAGTTTTTTCTACTCCATTTGCATTTCCTCTTGAGAGAAAGTGATATTAATAGCATTAAAATAGGTTGTACTTTTCAGGCATTAGCACAAAGAGCTGTAGGAAACACTTTTCAGGACTCGGCCATCTGTTCCCTTATAGCCTATGGGAGAAAGGAATCCCTTAAAAAGAATTCACTTGCAAAGCATAGTGAAAAGTGTGTGAGTGTGTCTGTATGTATGTGTGTAGCTTTATTTCATAAGGAACAAATATAAACTCACAAAAATTCAGATGATTTTCTAATCGTGTGTTATCCAGGTTGCCAACTTTATTTCCTACTTTATTTCCTTGATTGTTTTACAAAATTTTTCAATAATTGAGATGGTATAAAGGCCTTGATAGAAAATGTGGTTTGCACATATATATATATATGTGTATATATACATATATACACACACACGTGTAAACACATATTTTTTTAAATTTATTTTTGGCTGCACTGGGTCTTCGTTGCTGCGCGCAGGCTTTCTCTACTTGTGGTGAGCGGGGGCTACTCTTCGTTGCGGTGCACAGGCTTCTCATTGAGATGGCTTCTCTTGTTGTGGAGCACGGGCTCTAGGCGTGCGGGCTTCAGTAGTTGTAGCATGTGGGTTCAGTAGTTGTGGCGCACAGGATCAGTTGCTCCACAGCATGTGGGATCTTCCCAGACCAGGGCTCAAACCCGTGTCCCCTGCATTGGCAGGTGGATTCTTAACCACGGCGCCACCAGGGAAGCCCTAAACACATATTTTAGATTAAAGTTAGATCAGAGAATCAATTCATGTTTAAACTGTACTTTCATTTATTCATGCCAACCCATTCCTTCCTTCAAACAATTGAAAACTAATTTTGTAGTTAAATTCTAGCCTATAACATGCTCATGACGGGATACACAGTGCAAATGCAATCTGTTAAGTGGCACCTGACTCAGAGTAATGTTAGCTGCTGTCATGAACTCCAGGATTTCAGAGCCTTAACCCAGAAGTTTATTTCCTGCTCCCTGTCGTGTCCACTGCAGGTGTTCCTGGTCTTTGGGTAGCTTTTCTCCATGAGGCGACTCAGAGGCTTTGGATCCATTCATCTCATGCCTACGCCACCCTTCAGGTTTCAGAGTCCAGTCCTCCAAGCAGGCAGGGGTTGAGGGAGATGAAAAAGGTTGCCTCTTTACTCTCTTGACCCAGAAGTGGCACACTTCACTTCCACTCACACTCCAATGCAGGAAGTAGTCACATGACCCCACGGAGACAGGGTGGGTACTGAGTAGTGCCTAGCTTGCAGACTCTTCTCGATACCAATGCTATACTATGGAAGGACAAGTCCAGATTTCTAGTGGGCAATTAACTCTCTCTGATGCATTCAATTCTTGGCACACTGAGTCCTGACATTATGTCTGAATATCTATCCTAACGTCTGTCTTTTGAGAGAATGTTATAATAAAGTTGGAATAAGTTCTGGTTTAGCTTTATCATCTACCAGATGGATGACATTTGGGTTGCAGTTTTATCACCTGTACAATACTGATTGTTCTGAGGATCAAAAAAAGAAAACTTTTGTGAAATTGTTTTGTAACTTACGTATTGACACCTGAACTCTATTTTACAAAGTAAACAGGAATCCATTTTCCCCAAATCCCATTTCTAACTGATCAGTTGCTTCTAGACCCTGCCTACCTCTGCTGTGACACTCTTCTGATCCGACTTCTTCTGCCCACTGTTTTAGTGCACACACCTTCAGTTCCATGGTTCCTATTCCTTGCATTCTAGTTGCCTTATTATCTGGGAGGGGGATGTGGGGAAAATGAGAAGACGTGAGGGATTCCCTGTGCTGGTCCATTGCAGAATGTCTCATTTTCCCTCATCACAACCCTGTGAAGTAGATGGTTTCCATTTTGCAAAGGAAAAAACTAAAGTGGGTGAGCAGCTCATGCAAGCTCACAAAGCTGTCAGTGGCAGAAGCAGGATTCAAGCCCTGCTCTGCCTGGTTCTCAAACCCCATTCATTTCACTTCCCTGCAATGTGTCTCTGGCATAACAGGCACCTCCTCTTGTCACGGGGCTGGTGGTTGGATGGTCCCTCCCCACCCTGTCCCTCTCCAAAAATTACACATGATCTAGATACCAAACTTCAAAGTGGACAGACTATATATCCCTGTAAGTGTTTAAAATAGAAATCTTAAGACCCATAACTTGAGGATTCAGTTATGTCCCGATTTCTTCATCCTAAGTTTCCATCTATTTTCTGTTACTATCTTTGGAGTAGTCAGTTGTCTTTTCATGACTATCAAAGCATGTCCTTTTACATTTATTGCACTTTTGTGCAAAAATATGAAAATTAAATACACTAAGAGTGTTCAAAACAAATTATTTTTGTCAGTGGTTTACTTAATAGTATTGGGTAGCTAAAGAAGAAAGCTGGTGAGTTAGTCTTTGATAATAGTATTCATCTTGATTTTAGTATGGTTGATCTTTGGGTAATTAATACTCTCCTGTAAACTTCAGTGTGGATTTAAAATATAATAGTTTACTAGTAAGTTATTCAGTCTAAAAATATTCAAGAATAAATATATATTTTCCTTTGTGGTTTATAAAATCTTCTCTCACTTCCTCTACTTCAAACCCTTTTGGAAAGTGAGTAAGTAATGGCTTTTTATTGCATAATGAAAAGTGTCATTATTATCCTTTTTCTATAAATCCAGTACAACTTGACTAATACGACATGTGATTTACTTCTAGATAGATAATGACTATTTTTGAAGGAAAGTCAGATATACCAAGAGACTGATCATGTGAATGTCCTTAGTAAAGACTAATAATTCTCAGTATAAACTTTAATGAATGTTTTTCTTACAGAAATTTTGACACGATTTGACTGAGAATAAAAATAAAAGCAACGGGGTTTCAACATGCCTCTGCTACTTGTAACATAAAAAGGCAGTTGTGAACTCCATCTCTAACTTATTGCTGTTTGCCATCACCTAATACAGTATTGAACAAACAGTGGTCACTGAATAAGAACTTGCTGGATGAGTGATTTCCTCAGGAGTAGCATGTTTGATTCTACCTACTAAAGACACCACAGCAGTATTTTATTTCTCATTTAGGCTGTGTGTACTTGAGCTGTGACATTTACGAGAAGAGAAATGTCTTGAAAATTCAGAACTATATTATTCTTTTATAAATTTTGCCTCTGTGAAGACTAAGATTTAAATAAGTGCCTAGTGCTTTTTAGAAGAATACCCTCTTCCTAATGGTTGTGGAAAACATTTTGACCCTTGGTCTGAGTTGTTGCTTAAGTGCTGTCATCTGCAGCCCCATTGCAGAGACCATCCTCTGATGAAGGAGACATTGGCCTCTGCTCCCCTTTGTGCACAGGACGCTACCTTGGGGGCTGAAATCCTCTTTGACTTCTGGCAAACAAGCACAGGTACATTTTGTACACACTTGAGTCCTTTAGGAAGGACAGAGACAAGTCGTGGGGGGATGACTGTCATTGGCCACATCTGGCAGTTGTGTGGCTACTACCAAGCCCATCACTTCAAGTGCACAGCTGTATCCTCAGAGGTCTTCAGGGTTTAATATGACAGCCTAGTTCCTTTCCTTGGACAAGAATTCAGCTATTGTCCCAACACTATGCTCGGTCCTTTTGTACATTACTCTTTAATTTTATCCTTACTGAGGTGACCATACCTCCCAGTTTGCCTAGGACAGTCCCAGTTTATGCTTGCTGACCAGGTGTAATTATTGAAAGTGCCCCTTTCCACTTTTCACTTCTTACCCAGTTTAGATGACAAATTAGCACATATTTAACACTATCCTCAGGAGTTACGTTTCACCAACTACTATCTGGTTTTAAGTTTAAGTTGCAACATGAGATTTACATAGTTCTTCCTCTTTTTCCTTTTCCTCCTCCCACTGCTACAAATACCCTCAATTTTTAAATTTTACCTATATTACTCTGTTTTGCTCTAAGCCCTGAGAGTACTTCCTAGCAACAGTACTTGGTGAAACTATTGAGGGACTTTGTGTAGCTCTAACAATTATATTCCTACCAGGCATTTAGAAATTCAGGACTGGCATTTAATAAAATATCATTCTGCAAAGACTAAGTTGTACGAAATGGTGACCGATGCACTAGCCTGATTATTTTAAATAAGTTTATGGAAAAGTAAGATAATGATTGTTTTAAATGTTCTATAAAAATTCACGCACAGTGTATAATGTCCAGGCTCTATTTTGTAATCTCTTTCTCTCATCTATCTATCTATCTATCTATCTATCTATCTATCTATCTATCTATCTATCTAACTACATATCTCTATCTATCTATCTATCTATCTGTCTGTCTGTCTGTCTATCTATCTATCTATCCATCCATCTACCTATCTATCCATCTATCTATCCTATCTACTTTATGCATGGTCAGCCTTCTGCAAAAATAAAAAATAAAAAGCAACGTTGATTTTCAAAATCTGTGATGCCCAAAGTGGATTACAATGATTATAATGTATCCAACTTTGAGGTCACATGAATTTCAACAGAGCACCCCTTGACAGAAAGCATTAACCTAAATGGAATGGGTCCACTAGAGGAAAATCAGTGACTGCAGGATTCAGGTGTATGAAGAATAAAGGGCACTTTGGTGATCTTACAATTACACCAGAGACAAGAAGTCTCTTGTCTCACCAATTTATCAGATTGTACCTAACCCTCAAGATTACACAGCTCCAAAACTGCACTTAATTTGGTTTTATTGGGCAAATTTATGTTGAGTAATTTTTTAAAAAATCAGTGGCTCTGAGACACATCTTCTTCAAGTCCCAGTTTCCTGTTAGTGAACAAGTTTTCACTGACGCATACAATTTTTCATACCTTTTTGTAGATTCCAATGCTGACAATATTCATGATATATTCCTAAAAGCAAAGAGGGATCTATTAGAGTTGGTACATGACATGTTAAATTTGATCTGTCCCTCTTTCCCCAGACCCTCTATTTGAGATACAAGACAATTGAGTAATTTGAAAGGCATGCCTCAAATAGGAGCTTCTAAAAATATTAAATTTAGAGAAAACTCACCACTACCATTTTTCCATCTACAATTTGTCCTTTGATTGTTGTCTCTTTGCCAAGCCATTTTTGGAAATGAATCATTGAGCCACCATCTAATGTTATGATGCTCTATAAATGCAGAAAGGAATCAGTCAGAAATAGCAATTCACTACATTCTAATCTACACAAGACTAGACATCTACTTTTTCATTTCAGTTTTGAAATTCTTTTCTCCAAAATTCTTACAACAGTTCTTGTCCTAATTTAATACCATCAAACTAGGGAAGTCTCAAGAGATTATTTGAGTAATGCTCTTTCCCCCCAGGTAAGCAATACCTAAACTATTTGTGAATAATCATTTTATATGCTCTTTTATACAATGACAAAGAGAAATCAGAGAAACAGTGAAAATAAGTTGAGTTTTTGGACCCTGAATCATTTGCAAAATAATTGACTTTAGCATTGTGCAATATTAATTAACAAAACAAGCCCAAGCTGACTGGGTAATTAATCAAATTAGAATTAACTGTGCCTAACCACCTTCTAGATTTTTCCTGATTGTGGACCAGGAAGATTTAGTTCTTACCTTTACTTTCTGGTTATCTGATGTGGTTTCATCAAATTCTTCTCCCAGCTTGAAGGAGATCTCAGTATTTTTGAAAGAACTTTCTGTTTTGATGTTAACCTTATCCCTGTCGGTGCTAATAGTGATTCTTGGTTTTGCCAACCCAGCAAGGTTCTGGACTGCAGCACTCACTCCTGTAGGAATGAGCGAGAAGAGAATTCAATGAGTAGAGAAAACAACACCTTCTTAAGATGTTTAGGAAGAAGTGCTAACAATCATTTTGGAAAGCAATTTAAAAAGAATACATCCTTCCCCCATTGAAGTTTTGGATAATACGCCATATTTTCTTCAATGCTCTCTGTGACAGCTGGATTGAGCCAAACCTCCCAATCAGAAGATATGTCTAGTAATTATACTTGACATTTTGAAAGTTAAATTCATTTTCTGAGACTCTTGCACTTCATCTAAAATATATATTTGTATGGTGCCTTTCGGTCATATGCTTGGGCTTTACCTCATGAAATATTGCAACAACAGCACAGGGGATGTTATTATCCTCATTTTAGAGATGAGTACACCGAGTCCCAGAGAGGTAGAGAGGCTTGTTCTAGGTGATGTGTCTGGTAATTAGCAGAGCTGAAATTTAAGCACAGGTTTTCTAATTGTCCAAGAATTTTAGCACACTTTTCTTCTTAAAAAAAAAAAAAAAGAAATGCAATTTTCAAAGTATCTAATCTACTCTAAAAGAATATGACTTATAAAGTCCAAGCTTCTCCCTTATTTGCAGATAAATTTCAGATCTGGCTGAGTAAAGAGGAGGTAGGCAAATTGGACAATTTGGCTGAGAGCCTGGTCCTGTTGTTCAGGTTGGGGATTGTCCATTGTTTAACTTGACTCCTGCAATTGGTGGGCAGAAGGGCTGACACCCGACTCTTAGTATCGATATAGAACTCGATTTCACATTCATATTGCGGTTGGACAGGATGCCTCTGACCACAGAAAAGCAGTGTTAGACATGGATCACAAAAGAGTGAGGAGTGAGGAGGTTAAAACCCGAGTTCCAACTTTGCTGCTTGTTAGCTTGGCCACATTATTTCCCTTTTCTCTAAACTTCAGCTTTCTCAGTAGTAAAATGTGAGTAATTATAGTACTCACCTCATAGGTGTGTTGGAGGTTAAATGATAGGACTTAGCATGGTATTGGCACATAGTATGTACTCAGTGGTTATTCTCTCTTGCACTCTGCTTGAGACCAGCTCCCAGTCAAAACATGGCTAGTGGGCTTCCCTGGTGGTGCAGTGGTTGAGAATCCGCCTGCCAATGCAGGGGACACGGGTTCAAGCCCTGGTCTGGGAAGATCCCACATGCCGCGGAGCAACTGGGCCCGTGAGCCACAACTACTGAGCCTGCGTGTCTGGAGCCTGTGCTCCGCAACAGGAGAGGCCGTGATGGTGAGAGGCCCGCGCACCGCGATGAAGAGTGGCCCCCGCTCGCCGCAACTAGAGAAAGCCCTCGCACAGAAACGAAGACCCAACACAACCAAAAATAAATAAATAAATAAATTTAAAAAAACAAAAAAAAACAAAAACAAACAAACAAAAAAAAAACATGGCTAGTTTTGCCATCAGCCCCAAGTTTCTTAGATGCCCCCAAATTTATTTAATTATTTATTATTAAAAAAAAAAAAATTAACTCAAAACAGGTGAGTCCATGAATCCATGAAGAGATAGGGAAACATGTTTTTTATTACTTTCTGAGAGAGTTTATACTAAAGAAAAAGGAACAAATATTACATTATGAACACGTTGACTTATTATGTATTTATCATTTCAGCCAATTTAAAAAAAAAAGTAAGATTAAAAATTTTTTTGACTTTGTATGCAGTTTATTATAAGAGAGGTTTCTCTTAAATGTTTAAAATTAATTAAATGTTAAATAATTACTATTCTTCTAACATTAGTAAAGACTAGTTTAGTTATTATAGATCTGAGCCATTATAAATGATGTTTATTCAATTTGAGTAAGAACTAAAGTGTGCATAGAGTTTATACTTCTGAGGAAATACCCAATGGTAAGAAATTCCATGAGTAAAAATGTTCTATTTCTCCAATAAAACATTTGAAACTCTTCCAAATAATGTTATTAAAAACCTCCCACATGCATCAGAACTCTTAAAATTAACCAACTAGAAATTTTGTTTGTTGCTATTGCTCTTTTGAAGTTATAACTTAAAGCAAACCTTGAAACAAATTTACTTGATAAATTTAATCATAGATAGGTATTACTGTCTATAATGGGGAGCAGAGAAAAGCTACTTAATGAAATGACCAAGCTAAAAATAAACTCGATCATGGGGGTAAGATGAAGTATTTTCTAAAAGGATAAATTGTTTAAGTATATAGATAATACCTAGAAGGAAGCATCTGTGAGCCTAGTATTCCAAAAAGAGATAATTATTACTGGTAATAAAAAAGTAAAAGTAGATACACAAACTTTGTTAACCTCATTTGAATATACCCTAGGATCACAAATGAATGAGAGAATTGTTGAAAAATTCATTGTAAAGTGCAAACCCAACCATATCACAAAATGCATTGCCAGTTTCCAAATCTTGTAATGGTATTTCCCAGTTGTTTCATGTACTCATCAAAGTTTTCACTGGAGACCAGCTTCCAGGTTCCCAAAAAGGGCTCAGTCATGATGGAAAGCTTGCTGAGAAGAGGTGTTCACAACCAAAAGCCAAAGAAACTTAGGCAATCATGTGACTCTTCTGAAATGGCCAATGGGGAGCAGCAAGACAAAAGATTCTAGGCACCAGCATTGACTCATTTTATTTACCTCCAAATAAAGAAACAGAAAATTAACAGGCTAAGTTGAATTTAAGTCAATGATTATAGCTTCTAGCAAACAGATTTGTAACCTGAGTCACCTGATAAATATTACTTGTGGAATGAAGACAATTTTCAATAGAGATCAGCATTTTGAACTATGAATGCTGAGTCAACTCTGAAGGAATATCCCCACAAATGTCTAATGAACACCTGACTGAGGTATTTTCCCACCTGATACAAAGACATGCTTGACTGGTCTACCTCAGCTGTTTTTTATTTGGACAAGTCACAGTGCCAGAGTACCCTCTTCATTAAAATAATATCTGCCCCTCCCTTCCTTGCAGGGTTGATGAATTGATATTACTTAGTGTAACTGAAATGTCTACAGTTGGTTGGAATGAGATGTAGGGTATTATTAATATTATCATTGTTGTTAATTAAGAGTAATTGTGGACTGGGAAGAAAAGTAACAATTATCATTGATGATGTTTTGTAATTTAAACCCTAAAAAGGAGGTGGAGCTATGCTTGGAACATTCATCTTTTAGGCTTACAAAGAAATCCTGATATTAAAATATACCACTTGAAATTATGAGAGGAAGTTTTAGGGAGAAATATGATATTTTGATATCTGCATTCTAAAAGAAAGACGAAGGCAGCAGATAATTTAAATATCTGTGCAATTACTTCTGAAATCATCTTCTGTAACCCAAGTAATGGAAGTGAACTTTGCAGGTAAGGCCTTTACTAGGAAGGATTGGATTCAGAGGCTATAGATTTATATCACAGCTTTGAACTCCAGTTGTTTTAAAGAAGGCTGGAATATTAGAGTGCCAGGCACCAGAAGAAGAATATTCATACTATTATCTGCCTGGGTCAAATATTCCTTCATGTCAAAGAAATCTTCATTCAAACCATCTCTTTGTTGAAAAAGCATTTTTTTTTTTAAAAAAAGGTTGATGTTTTGGCACCACAAAGTCATATCTTAAGTGGGATAAAGAATTTCTTTTGATGAAAACATGTAAAGAAGATATTTATAATGCAATATCTTTAGAGGTGAAACAGTTATTAAAATATCTGGAGGGCAAAACAGGGGAAGCAAAAACCTTAGAGTCAGTTTCAGGAAACTGAGACCTGGGCTAAAAATAAGTGCCTTAGCAGTTGAAAGCATACTCAGAGGTGATGCTCAAATAAAGAGCCAATGACTTAAGATCTTGCTTTACTGGTTCTAGATATGTACGTACTCTGCCTGAAAGATGGCAGGCGTACGAATCTGGGCATGTTTGCCAGTGAGGTGGTGTGACAAAGGTCTCCCCTTAGTCTAACCATTTTTGTTCCAATTATTCTGCCTTTGATTGATTCAGAAATCAATCCTGTGGCCCATGAGACAAAAGAGAAAGTCAAATTTCTGGCTTCTATAAAATTCCCTCACCCTTCAAAGAGAGGTAGAGGGACAGTCCCCTCCTTGACAACTTCTGTTTTCTTGTATGACATTTAGAACTGCTGCATCCATTGTGTTACCAACTCAAAAATGAGGCCAAAACTGAGAATGGCAGAGAGGAAAAGGGGGAAGAACTCAAGACACTATGTTTCTGGAATCTTTATTGAGAGAATTAATGAATTCCATTATTATTTAAATAATTTTATGTCTGAGTTTGTGTTCCTTGAAGCTTAAACCTTCATAATTGGTATGCGTTTGTAAATAGCTCCACCTAAATTTGGACTCTTAAAACCAGTTCCATGTATCATGTGATATTGGTCTCGTGCACAGCATCTCCCAGCTCTCTAGATCCAATTAAAGCATCACCTCCTCTGTGAAATTGGTTCAGAGCTGGTTGATCCCTATTATGTGATACAATTATACTTTAATAGAAGTATTAATATATTCGGGAACTTTTCTTATAGTATTGCAATAAGTCGTCCTCCAGCTGTCCCCATAAGCTCTTTTATGAGTACATCAAGCAAAGAAAATATTTCTGATTCACTTCTGAATCCCTAAGACCATGCCTGGTATATTGGAGGTGCTCAATAAATGTTTTATGAATGAATGACAAAAGGAATAAACCGTGTTTATTTTTAACTGACAGTTTCCCTCATCACTGATCTTAATCTTTAACAGCAACTAAAGACAAAGTTTTAATACATTATTCTCTCCTGATCGGCTCATATGACAGGTCTTTCATTATGGTCATCAGATGGTACAGGGACTCTCAGACTCCCGTCACCTTTGCTCAGTATCTCATTGTTACCATACATCTCCCTTCTCAACCAAGAAAGTTGTCTCCTAGTCCTGCCACTTCCACCATTAGCCTTTGGCACCTTTGTTGGATTTTTTTTTTTTTTAAAAGCACCATTTCCTGCAGTAAAAAAATTTTAAATTAAAATGTACTTAATTGTTAACCCTAGCAAAGGAACTAGAATACAGTAATCTGTTATAGAACAGTTACGCATCTTATTTTCATGACAGTTTAAATGCTTATTTCTCCATTATCTCATTTTTCTATACTTCTCCAGTATCTCATTTTCTATATTAACTTTCCTTCTTGTGACATTTTAGGGATTAAATACTTTTAAATAAATTTCAATTTTAAGATGCTACATTATCCACTGGTGAGGGATACTGATGAAGTTAAATATGTACTAGAAGCTACAAAAGTATTCAGAAATATGTCTGCTAATTTACTGCTGTACATAAAATAGCTGGAGCCACACTAGATTTTTTTCTAACGTTTTATTGTGGTAGAATACACATAACATAGAATTAACTGCCTTAACCATTTCTAAGTGCACACTTCAGTGGCATTAAATACATTCATATTGTTATGCAACCATCACCACCGTCTCCAGAACTCTTTTCATCTTGCAAAACTGAAACTCTACCCATTAAACAGTAACTCCCCATTGTTCCCTCCTGTATCTCCTGGCAACCACCATTCTACTTTGTGCTTCCATGACTTTTCCTACTCTAAGTACTTCATACAAGTGGAATCATGCAGTATTTGTTTTTGTGTGTATGTGACTGGCTTAGTTCATCTGGCATAATGTCCTTAAGGTTCATCCATGTTGTAGCAAATCTCAGAATTTTCTTCCTTTTTAACACAATAATATTCTGTTGGATAATCAAAAGGTGGTATTTACATTTTGCTTATACATTCATCCTTTGATGGACATTTGGACTGCTTCTGCAATTTAGCAATAAATGAATAATGCTGCTATGAACATGGGTATACATATATCTCTTTGAGACCCTGCTTTCAATTCTTCTGAGTGTATACCCAGAAGTAGAATTGCTGGATCACATGGTAATTCTATTTTTAATTTTTTGAGGAACTGTCCTACTGTTTTCCACAGCAGCTGTACCATTTTACCTTCCCACCAACATTCCAATTTCTCCACATCCTCACCAACAAGTTGTTTTTTTATAGTCTCTCTCTTAATGGGTGTGAGGTGGTGTTCCATTGTAATTTTGATTCACATAATCACTAATAATTAATGATTTTCTACATCCTTTCTTGTGCTTATTTACCATTTATGTATCTTCTTTGGAGAAATGTCTATTCAAGACATTTGCCCATTTTTGAATCAAATTTTTTGTTGTTGGGTTTCAGGAGCTCTCTATATATTCTGGATATTAATCCTTTATCAGAAGTATGATTTTCAAATATTTTCTCCCATTTTGTGAGTCACCTTTTTACTCTGTTGATAATGTCTTCTGTTGCACAGAGTTTTTAATTTTCCTGGAATCAAATTTGTCTATTTTTTCTTTTGTTGCCTGTGCCTTTGCTCTTATATTCAAGAAATCATTGCCAAGTCCAATGTTGTGAAGCTTCAACCTTACATTTTTTTCTAAGAGTTTTAAGATTTAGTTCTTACATTTGAGTCATGGATCCATTTGAGTTAACTTTTGCATATGGTGTTAAACAAGGCTTCAGCTTCATTCTTTTACATGTGGATACCCAGTTTTCCCAGCACCATTTGTTGAAAAGCCTGCATTTTATCCATTGAATGGTCTTGGTGCTCTTGTCGAAAATCATTTGACTATATACGCAAGAGTTTATTTTTGGACTCTCTATTCTATTCCATTTGTCTATAGGTCAGAGTTTATGCCAGTAGCACACTGTTTTGATTATAGTAGCTTTGTAGTAAGATTTGAAATCAGGAAGTGTCTCCAAATTTGTTCTTCTTTCTCAGGATTGTTTTGGCTCTTCAGAGTCCCTTGATATTCCATATGAATTTTAGAATGGGCTTTCCTATTTCTGCAAGGAACATCATTGGACTTTTGATAGGGATTCCATTAAATCTGCAGATCGCTTTGAATAGTATTGACATCTTCCAATCTATGAATATGGGATATCTTTCCATTTATTTATGTCTTTAAAAAATTTCTTTTATAGTTTTAATTGCACAAATCTTCCACTTTCTTGGTTAATTCTTAAGTATTTTATTCCTCTTGATGCTATTGTAAATGGAACTGTTTTCTTAACTTTTAAAATTGTTCATTGTTAATGTATAGAAATGCAACTGATTTTTGTGTGTTGACTTTGTATCTTGCTACTTTGCTGAATTATTTATTGGTTCTAACAATTTTTTGTAAGGGGACCTTTTTTCATATAAGATCATACCTTCTGTAAATAGAAATAATTTTATTTCTTTCTTTCCAGTTTGGATGCCTTTTATTTCTTTGTCTTGTCTAATCACTCCGAATAGTACTTCCATTACTACATTGAATAGAAGTGGCAAGAGTGGACACGTTTGCCTTGCTCATTATCATAAAGAAAAAACTTTCAGGTTTCACTATTGAGTATAATGTTCAATGAGGTTTCTCATATATGTCTTTTGTTATGTTGAGGAATTTTCCTCCTACGTCTAGTTTATTGAATGTTTCTACATGAAAGAATGTTGAGTTTTGTCAAATGCTTTCTCTGCATCAACTGAGATGATTGTGTGTGTGGTTTTTTTCTCCCTTCATTCTGTTAATGTAGTATATTACACTGACCAATTTTCATCTGTTGAATCATCCTTGCATTCCATGAATAAATTCCACTTGAGATACTGTTTGTGTCATTTTATTTCAACTTGTAGGACTCTCTTTAGCATTTCTTGTAGAGCAGGTATAGTGGTAACTCCTCATCTTTTGTTTATTTGGGAATATCTTAATTTCTCCCTCATTTTTGAAGGAAAGTTTTACTGGATACAAGATTCTTGGCTGACCATATTTTCTTTTAGCGATTTGAATATATCAGCTCATTGCCTTCTGGCCTCCAAATATTCTGATAAGAAATCTTTGGACAATCTTATTAAGGATCACTTGTATGGAATAAGTCACTTCTCTCTTGCTACTTTCAAGGTTTTCTCTTTGTCTTTGTCTTTTAAGACATTGTCTTTCATTGTTTCAGGGTGGGTCTCTTTGAGTTCAGTCTACTTGGAGTTTGTGGAGCTTCTTGGATATAACATTCATGTCTTTTATCAAATTTGGGAAATTTTTAGCCATTATTTCTTCAAATATTCTCTTTGCCTCTTGGTCTCTCTCTTGTCCTTCTGGGACTCCCACAATGCATATGTTGGTCCTTTTGATGGTGCCTCTCATGTTCCTTAGGTTCTGATAACTTTTCTTCAGTCTTTTTTTCTTTCTGTTTGTCATTTGATAATTTCCATTGTCCTACCTTCAAGTTCACTTGTTCTTTCTTCTTGTTCAAATCTGCCTTTGAGTACCTCTAGTGAAATTTTCATTTCAGTTGTTCTTTTCAACTCCCGAATTTCCTTTTGGCTTCTTTTTCGGTTTTCTATCTACTGATATTTCCATTTTGTTCATACACTGTTATCTTGCTTTCTCCATATTTTCCTTTAGTTAGTTCTTAGAGCATCTTTCAGACAGCTGTTTTGGTCTTTGACTAGTAAATCCACCATCAGGTCTTTCTCAGGGACAGTTTCTGTTGGTTTAATTTTTTCTTTGAATGGGCTAAACTCTCCTGTTTCTTTCTATGTCTTGTGATTGTTTTGCTGTTGAAAACTGGAAATTTGAATTTAATAATGTGGTAACTCTGGAAATTAGATTCTCCTCCTTCTCCTTTGCTACTTTTTGTTTTTGTTTTCTGATTGCTGTAGTCTGGCTCTGTGCCAAGGACCATGTTAAGGTATAAACTTAAGGTCTTCCCATGTCCTTTCTGAGCCTGTGGCTTTCCCTTGGTATGCACAGTGACTTTCTAATATCCTCTGTATATGAAATTGCTTTTGAACGTCCTAGTATTTAATTATGGCTCCTCAAAGAGGAAAAAGTGAAAAATGAAGGGAAGGGGAAGGTGCTGGCCCTTTAAATTTCTTGGAAATCACTTCAGTGGGAGGGGGGAGGCTTGCAACAATGGGAGGAAGTACAACAATGGTGGCCACCACCTCTCTATCTGCACTTCAGCAATCAGAAGCAGCAATCAGTGATTAGAACACACATTTCTGATATTTGGAGGATAGGGTCTTCATTGCCCACCCTCTCTCATGCAAGATATGTGCAAGCTCCTCCAGTAATATATGCACAGCTGTCAGCAAAGGGACTGAGGTGTGGAGGATAGGTAGTGCATACTGTGCTAACAGCCGAAATTGACTGGATTTAACCACATTTACCCTCTAACACTTTCCCTGGAAGATGTAAGCCTTTGATAGACTCCTGAGTTCCAAAATACATGACAGAGATTCTGCTAGTCCAATTGTTTCCTTGGCAGAAAGACAGATTCCTAGTGCTTCATACTCCACCATCTTCCCAGAATCACAGTTTTTATAAAGTATATGAAGGTTTTCATTTTCACGTGAATTGATGTCCCATCTCTTTTACATTCCTTATTATTTATCGATAAATTTTGATTGTCAATCTTTATATAGATATAGTAGTTAACATTCATAATTTCTGGTTTCAGCTGTCGGGGGGATGGTTACTTTTAATTTTTATATCATTTCAAAGTTACAGAAAATTTGCAAGAACAGCACAAATATTTTCCATAAACTCTTTCTCAGATTCTCTAATTGTCAACATTCTAACACGTTTGCCCTCCTTTACATATATATATATATATATATATACTTTTTTAATAACTTGGGAGTAAGTTGCAGAAATGTTGCCCCGCTACTCCCCAAATAAAAACCTTACCTATGTTACCACAGAACATCCATCAAAATCAGGAAATCAACACCAATAACAATATCATTATTAAATCCATACTCCACTCACACCTTAGCGATTGTCCCAACAGTATTTCCTGTTGCTAGAAGAAAAAAAAGACTTATTTTTCCTTTTTTCTTTCTGGTCCATGAAACTGTCCATGATCATGCATTGCATTCAACTGTCATGTCTCTTTCATCTCCTTCAAATGGAAATATATCTTTAGCTCTTCCTTGTCTTTCATGATTTTGACATGTTTGAAGCATATAGTCTGGTTACTTTATAGAATAATCCTCAGTTGGGGTAAGGTGATGTTTCTTCATGATTCATTTGAGGTTATACATTTTTGGTAAGAATACTCCAGCAATGATGCTGTGTTCTTCTCATTGTGTCATATCAGAACACACATGATGTTAATTTGCACAATTACTGATGATGATGTTAACATTTATTACTTAGGTAAGATGGTATTTGCCAAGTCATTCCACTGTAAAATTTATTAATAAGCAATTAATTAATTTTATGGTTCTCTTTCATGACCCAGTTCAAATACATCCTCTATGTTGAAAACATTCCTGACTACTCCAGCACATACTGACTACTCTGCTTGCCCCTGGCTTCCTTCCAATCCATAGATTATACCACATAATTTATCATATAATTCATGTCCTCCCCTATATTGTGTCTTTATTCATTCCACTAAAATTTATCAAGTGATTATCATATTTCTAGGCACAGTGCTAGATGCTAGATGTATACATAAGTGTCCTGAGGCTGTTGTCAACCTAGTGATGGAAAAGATGAGAAATCAGAATGTGGTAATATCATGTTATAGTAAGAACACACACATTTTTTCTGTGGTCAAGGGAGGAAGGGTTTAACTCTTCTTAGATTTGGGGAAAGAGGGGTGAGGGAGGAGGAGAAACTATCAGAATAATTTTCCCAGGTGATGTGATGGTGTTCATGCTATTTCTCTACTACATTGAGGGCATGAGCATGAGCCGTTACTCTTTCCGTGTTCCAGACCACACCTAGCACAGGGAAGAGCGTTCACTCACTTATTCAAGAATTGTTTATTGAGCTCTGAATCTCCTGTTTACTGTGCCAGGGTCTGGGGACACAGCTACAAATATGGCACAATCCTTGTCTTTGAGATCTCTTTCTGAGAAGTATCCGTTTGATCCTGTCTCTCTTCCTTTAAGAGTAGAATTTCCTCTATGCTTCTGCATGTGTGTTGATAGAAGCAATGTCAGTGAAAAATTATGTGAGCTTCAAAGAGGTCCCAGGGAGGATAAATCAGAGAACTGACATTGAAGATATGTCTTGTTTCTGCAGCCTTAGTTTTACGGTAAAAATATAGAAAACAAAAAATTGACTTATCCAGTAAATTTACATTGGATTGAATCTTCTTACTCTATGCTTCCACATCAACAGAAAAATAAGAATTAAACTGAATAGTACATTTTGAAAAATAAGTAAATTCACAAATACACATACATAGAAGTGTCACCTAAAGCAACTTTTTAAAGAATTAGCACAGAGGCACGTTTAAGGTATGGGAAAGGCTTAGAAAGAAGGGAGAGGAGAGTTTTAGACAGGAAGGAGCAGACTAATTCACACACACCAAAAAAAAAAAATACCTAAAACCAAAATATCAGAGGCAAGAAAGAGTATGAAAAATTTTTGGTATGATTAAAGCAAAGAATGTGTAGAGAACAAGAGCAATGATAAAACTAGAAAGTTAGATAAGTACAAGAGCAATGATAAAACTAGAAAGTTAGATGAGAAAAGGCAAGCATAAGACACATTTACATGCCATGCTAAGGAGATTGGAACTTCTGCAGAAGAAATGGGAGCCATGTAAGGGTTTTAATCATTAAGTGTCCAGGTCAAATTTTCATTGTGTAACTATCATTCATGAATTCTACAGGGCTTAGAAAAGAGAGGAGAGGACAGAGAGTGAAAGAAGGAGATTTATTAGTAATTAAGGGAAAAAATGATAGTGCTGTTGGCAATGGGAATGAGAAAAGCAAGCATTAAAATTTTTTAAGTTAATACAATCAACATGATTTTTTAAATTTAATTTATTTTTAATTTATTTTTTATAGAAGTACAGTTGAATTACAGTGTTGTGTTAATTAATGCTGTGTACAGCAAAGTGACTCAGGTATACATACATATATTCTTTTCCATATTCTTTTCCATTATGGCTTATCTCAGGATATTGAATATAGTTCCCTGTGCTATACAGTAGGACCTTGCTGTTTCTCCATTCTATATATACCAGTTTGCATCTGCTAATCCCAAACTCCCAATCCAACCCTCTCCCACCCTCCTCCCCACTTGCCAACTGCCACTTCTGAGGTGCTGGAAGCAAAAGCAGAGTACTGCACATGACCCCTGCACTCCAGCCCGACCCACTGATCCATCCCTACCCTCACCCCACTTAAAGGACCAAGTGGCTGCCCCCACCCCGGGGATCCAGCAAAAGCATCTGTTACTTGTTTTCATTCCCTCGTGCTGCATCATGAGTCCCAGTAAAGCCTGGCCTGAATTTCTCGTCTGGCCTCTTATTAATTTCTATTGATTAAGGAGTCCAGTAACTCAGGTTGGTAACAAACAACAGCAGCTTGAACAAAATGGAAGTTTATTTCTCATGTAAAAGTCCAAACAGGGTGTCGGTACTCTGTGGATGGCAGCAGCAAGCGTGCCCCATCTTTTTTTTAAAATTTATTTTATTTATTTATATTTTATTTTTAGCTGTGTTGGGTCTTCATTTCTGCGCGCGGTCTTTCTCTAGTTGTGGCGAACGGGGGCTACTCTTCATTGCGGTGCACGGGTTTCTCATTACGGTGGCTTCTCTTGTTGCGGAGCACAGGCTCTAGGCACACAGGCTTCAGTACTTGTGGCATGCAGGCTCAGCAGTTGTGGCTCACGGGCTCTAGAGCACAGGCTCAGTAGTTGCGGCACATGGGTTTAGTTGCTCTGCAGCATGTGGGATCTTCCCGGACCAGCTCTCAAACCCATGTCCCCTGAATTGGCAGGTGGATTCTTAACCACTGCGCCACCAGGGAAGTACCCCCATCTGGTCTTTATGGAGGTGCTCTGAGGCTTCTGTTCTTTTGTCGCTCAGTGCTGGTTTGCATTGTGGGTGGGTGGTGAGGCTGGACAAGGTGCCCAGAGACAACTTCAATTCCAGCTGAAAATTAGTGGCAGGAGCTGCAGGAATTGAAGAACATGAATGACAGTTGCAAGTCATGGCAGAGCATGGTGTGGCTTCTGGTCTCATACACAATCACAGGGGCCTTGATTCCTTCTACTCCTCACTAGACGCTCAGAGACAGGCATTCAGCTCTCTTGGTACTACAGTTCCTCTTGAAAGATTTCCTTAGTGAACAATAGTCATTTCAGATTCTGATCATCTACCTGTTTAATGAGCCTGAAATGCTTTGCAAGCCAATTGTTCTTCTAGTGGGCAGCAGTGGCTCCACTGCCCAGTCTGGACAAAGAGAAAAGGTCTGGACGAGCCTCAAGACATCCCTCCCCCAACCCAAATTGCTTCCAGACATGACCTTTGTTATTGGTTCTCTCTCCTATGACCTTGAAATGAGAGAAGAAAGCAACTTTATTCCAGAAAATTCAGAGGCAAACGAAGGCTACAGGTGTCCCACCCAAGACCCTGACCTGGAAGGCCAAAGAGCAGATCCCATATTTATATAAGGAATTAGCAGAGTCCTGTCAGTCCCAAATTAGCTTAAGGCTTTGGCTTTGACATGAATGTCAGTCAACACAACCCATGTGATCTGAAGGGTTTTAAGAAGCAAGTTTGTTCCCACATTTGGAACAGAAACTAAAGTAGGACCACACAATCCTTGTGAAAGCTGGGCTAACCCAGTGTTTCTGTAGCTCCAGGCCTCTGGGGTTTTATCCAAGCCGCTCAAAAATGCATTCCAATATACAGTAGGTGACGACAAATACTATTTGATTCCACTTATACGAGGTACCTAGACTAGTCAAATTTATAGAATCAGAAAGTACATTGGTAGGTGCCAGGGGCAGGGGGGTGTGGTGAGGGGGTGGGAAGGGGGAATGGGGAGTTAGTGTTTAATGGGGACAGAGTTTCAGTTTAGGAAGGTGGAAAATTTGGGAGACGGATGATGATGAGAGTTGCAGGACAATGTGAATGTACTTAGTGTCACTGAACTGTACAGTTAAATGTGATTAAAATAGTATGTTTTATATTGTATGACTTTTACTACAATAAAAATAATATTAAAAATAAAAAAGCAAATGCAGTTTGAAGGCACACTTTCCATTTCCTTCCAAACGTACATTGCAAGGGTTACAGAACCCAGATCAGAACTATAACATAGGCTGCACGATCTACGACACGGCTGGTTGACACGACCTGCAGAAGAATGCCAAGCAGGAGGGCCTGTCCGCATGAGAGAGCTGCACAGGCAGTGTGATAGCAGCATTCCAGGGAGTCGGAGCCGTCCATGAGAGCACCTTGGGACTAGCCCGTGCTTCACCCTGCCCCCAACTCATTTGCCCTATGAAGCTCTTGGGTCCCTGCCAGACAGAAGCTCAGACTGCTCTGCACCTCCCACTTTCCCCTGCTCAGCACTCCCTCTGAGGCCAAAGCAGTTCATCCCGAAGTGGAAATCCAGGGCCACCACACTGTTACATCCCCGCTCCCAGTCTGTGTAGGATGTTCTGTCACTGTCCAGGAGCTCTCATGCCTTCCTCACTGCTTTGCTGCTGACATTCTTGTCACCCAGTTCCTGTGCCTTCAGCAGCCCTGCTTCTCCACATTCAGCAGCCCATCCTCCTTGCCCTGCTTGTGCTCGCGATGGCAGGTTAGGGAGGAGGATGTCCAAATGCCCAGAGCTGTGGCTGCAGATACAAAGCCTTCTCTTTTCAGATCCTGGGATACTTTATTCCTTCTTTTGTCTCCTAGGAGTTTTCTATAACCTTCAAAGCCGTGCTCTGACACTGGCCTTTGGGTGTGGCCTGTGGTTGGTGGTGTCCCTGGCATCAGCAAAGGCCTTGACTCAACATGATTTTTTAAATAACGTAAATGTTGTAAAGTGAGGAAGAAGGCATATTGGAGGATGATTTTAAGATTTGTGGAATAGGCAGTTAGATAATACATCCTGATAATAACTGAGATGTGGAAAGTAGAATAAATTTAGTTATTAGGAGTGGATGGAAGGGAGAAGTAAAAGTTTAGTGTGGAACATGTTGTGTTGAGGTGCCTGGGACATTCACTTGGACATCTTCAACTATTTTCTTCTTTCTAACTTTCCTTTCTCCTTGAATGATCTCATCACCATTTATGAATTAAGTTACCACTTGAATATTGATGGCTCCTAGATCTATATCCCAGCCAGGATCGCTCTCTTGAATATCAAATTCCTATGTCTATTCCCTACTTAGTTTTATAGACTTAAACTTTGAACTCAGTTTTCTCATCTGTAAACAGGAATACCAAATCCTCATCATAGGATTATTTTGATAATAAATTAAATAGAACATGCAAAGTACATGGACCATAGTAAGTGCTTAATAAATATTGGTTTACCAAGAACTTTCCTAATCAGTTCCTACAAATCTTCTCTTTTTGAATTCTCCAAGTCTTGAGTAAAGCCAAAGTGAGAGTCTAACTCTCTGTTTTTGAAAAATAAGTAAATAATTGTGATCAGGAACTTAATTTACCTCTTCTAGCTTCTCCATATCTTGGTATTACACATCGGGTAGGTATTCAGAAAATAATAAACTTACTTTTAAAGGAAGCATCACAAACAGAATTATATCAACTACAGGACACAGTTTAAAAGATTTTGGCTTACTATAAAAAGTAAGTACGTGGTTTGGAAATTTCAGTCTGTGTACATGGAACTCCAATGATCTGTAGAGGTGCTTTGAAGTTCCACAAAGTGCAGAAGAAACAAATCTCTCACACACACACACGAACACACACCCCTACCTGGGAGGCCTTATTATCATTTTTGTTTGTTTTATATATTGGAACTCCATGGAGATTTTATTTGAATGGAAAGTTCCAGAACATAGTCAATATCTTATTTGAATAAAAAGCTCCACTGGTAAGAAAAAAAGAAAAATTTGGAAATGACTACAGGAACATTTGCATCATTATTCATTACAAGCCTGTCACCTCTTTTCTGGAATAAATATTATGGGATTATTTGGACTTAATTCTTGAGAGATTCCAGGGATAGCTTGCTTTACTAATAATTTTTCAGATTAAAACTTATAGCCTAGAAATCTTTTTCTACCCTCTGCATTGCTACTACACTTGTCTCTGTCTTAAGGCTCTAGGACAGATATGTGTGAAATGACAGCACTTGGGCCAGCTGACTGTGGACAATCTCACTACATTTAAAATTACCTTAGGTCTCTGAGAGATTATTGCTTGACTGTAGTTATGCTAAAGAAGGACTTCATATTCAGTAATAGAACATATTTATCATTTTCTACCTAAGACAATGGAAAATTCACTATTATTTTTTTCATCTTGGATTATTATTTTAAAAATCATGTACTGGAAACAAAGCAATAATACAATTTTCTATTTCCTTCACTAAATTATGAGTAAGAAATTATCTAGCACAATGAATAAATCATTACATAGCCTTATAAATCTAAAAAGTTTTATTTAACCAACACAACCATATCGAATAAAATCAGTCTGGAGGAAAATTAGTTGCTTGCTATTTAGTGGGAAATAATATATGTTTGGACAACACACCCAACAGAATATCATAGAGTTTGATGCAAACTTCAGTCCAGCTCAATATCCTTTGGCTTATGCTTTCTCATAAACTCTGGTAGCAGTGACAGCATTCATGATACATTCCTAGGCACAAAAAAAATTATTGGTTAAATCCCTGGGACTAAACCACTTATATTTTGTTTATTGTCTCCTTCAATGTTGGGAAGGAAACAATATTCATCAAAAGATATTTGCTCTGGGCTCTTATTATATACCTGATATTGTAATAAGCTAGGGAAATATAAAGATCAAGAAGATGCAAGTCTTGCCCTCAAGGAATCCTACAATCTATGTGGTGAGTGAGAAACATAATTAGAAATGCACAATACAATATGATTCATATTGAGAGGGAATGGGGAATGCTTCCTGGGGGACAGTATACCTACACTGAGCTTAAAAGTATGAAGGATAATTGCCAGAGAGAAACCGTAATCCCAATAAACTAACCTTTTGTTCTACAAGGGCGATTATCTGTTTCTCTAGGTAGAATAATGATTATGGGATGACCTAGCAGTAGAATCTAGAATTAAGTAGCTAGAAGATACTCACCACCACCAGTTTATCATCCACTCGTTTTCTCTTTATGGTGGTTGATTTTCCATCCCACTTCTGCACCTGCACCAGGGCACCTTCATCTAAGGTTATGGTGCTCTGCGGGCATAATAAAAAAGTGATTATAATGATGGAGGAAAATAAAATTAAAAAATAGAACACTTTTATTTGCAGGAATATTTTGAGGTAATTAGCAATTTTAAATTACAAGAAAATGTTACAACAAGAAAACAATGAGTGCCAAAAACAATAACATACAAAATTATATGTATATTATGATCAGAATATTATACAAACATGCATTTGAAAAAATACTGTGAAAGAATATAGATAATAAATTTATGTTGAGATAGTAGAATCATAGGTGATTTTTTCCTTTTTTTCCCCACTCTTTTATAAATATTCTCTAACACTGTTACGTTATTTTAATTCACTTCCAATACTATATACATATATACACATATGGTATGACAAATAAATTATGTTAATCATTTTTTAAACTAATAAGGACAATTTTATAGAAAGGGGGAAAATTCACCAGCTAAATATTGAAGGCAACGTAGTTCAGATCTAGGAGTCAGGGATCTTTGGCTTATGGTGGAATGGTTTTCCTCCTTTTACAAAATGGCTTCTTGTAGGCAGCGGTCATTTAGAAACCAGCGTTTACTCTGCTCCAATTCCTTATTCCTCACCTTGACTTTCCTGTCATCTGCAGTGACTTCCTCAAATTCCTGGCTCAATTTGAAGGAAATCTCAGTATTTTTAAAGGCACTTTCTGATCTAATGGTGATCACATCCCCATTCACACTGATGATCAGATTGGGTTTGGCCATGCCAGCCATTTTCCTGGTAGTAAAGCCCACTCCTATAGTTGGGAAAAGAAAAATGTCAAGTTTACAATTTTCTCTCACACCTTTATTTAAGAAAGAGCAGTAGTGTGTGTGTGTGTGTGTGTGTGTGTGTGTGTAGGTGGGTGCACGTGTGCATAAAAGGTGAAAGACACCAGTGAGTTTCTTAAAGGTCTTATTTAAACATCTGCAGATAAGTAAAGCAGGCTAATACTTAAAGAACACCTGAGGCACAATTAGATGTAAGTCTGTTCTTTAAATTTTCACTTCCGGGTTTCAGATACAACTCTTTAGGAGACCCATTGTTAATTTTCCACAAGAATATGTACAAAGATTAAGTCTTGTGGGACATACACATTTTAAAAGTCACTGCACTCTCAAAATAACTGGCCATCTCAACCATGAGGGCAGCCACTGTCATTTTACTCAGTTCATGAAACACTTGGGAATCTCTACCTTTCCTTCTTAGATAACAAAAGTGATCAAATCCATAGTCAAAGACAATAGGATTTGGGGGGCCACTATACAGTTACTCGATTAAAAATTAATCTGTTTGGGTGTACAAAATTCACATTTCATGGCATTTGCTGCCAAGTCTAGTTTTCTTGGGTTTTCCAAATTACTCCACGATGAAATGAAGATTTTGATTAATTTTTTCAAAAGTCAAAATGTTTCCTGCATGCATAACGTTTTAGAATGGTGATGTTCCCAATAACTATAGAAGATGTTAAAGAGGGCTTAGGCATCAATTGTGAAAACTTCAAAGTTTAAGAAATCACTATTTTAGTAAGTTCAGAAATTAATACTTTGATTTCCAATCACTTAAGTGGCAAACTCCTCTTTTTTGAAAAAAAAGAGTGTATTTTTTGGGATGTGTGGCAGCTATGGGATGAACAATTTACAACCTAACGTAGACAGCAAGCAGTACCTTACTGTCGCTGCACAAATTATAATTTATGACTGTTATAGATGTGTCGGATTTTTTTAATGCATGTGCATAAATCTATGATACTTTTTTGACTACTTATAGATACCAAAATTTAGGAATAGTGGGGATCAGGGAGGCAAATAGCGTACAAAACCGAGGCTCTGATTTAGCTCCCCATCCGAAAGTAGCAACAAGTGGGAAGATAATATGCTGCTTCAGCAAGTCCTGTCTCTGTTTCAAAATATAATAACCTCAAATACATGGAGTGAGTCAACAGAGTGAATGGATGCAACATCCGGTGTGGTTCCAGACTGGCCAAGCTTATGAAAATCATTCTCTCCACTGGCTTGATTCTGTCCTCATTTGACTGTTGAAAACAATACCTGCTGACTGAAGGTAATCAACTAGAGCAGCTAATTTCAGGAGGTATCTTATTGTCTTTCATTATCATCGATACTTTATCATTTTAAAACACAAGGGTATAAGAATTTAAATATAAATACTAAAAGTGTAAAATGTTTCTAAAAATCAGTAAATAGCCTCAAATACGGACATATCTGTATCAGTGCATATTAATTAGTTTATTGAATTACAACCAGTTGATATTCTACAAAGCTAGGTTTCACTCATGTTGAAGTCCCTGATTTCCCTCTTGTCTGTAAACAAGGAAAACAGTAGTTATAGACAAGCAAAAAATATACTATAAGATTTAGAAGAAGGTTAAGTCTTGAGATTTAGGGATTCAATCATAACCTCCAATAAAGATATTGTGAAAAAAAATCTCTCCCCAATTTGCAACCCCTGGATACAACTTGATCATTCATGGCCGTGGCTGCCTGAGTGAAATACAGCCTCTCTACTCCTTTGCTTTACTTTTGTAATTATCTGGGGAACACACAGGCAATGTTAGCAGAACCTAAAAACCTGAAAGCCTCTATTATCAATAATTCTATGGCATCCCATATAATTTTAAATCAAACAAATATTTAAGACTTTTAAGGAACATATTTTCTGAAATTAAGATTTTTTTTCTCCCATAAAACAACCACACATTTTAATGGATTGACCTTAAAACAATAAAATAACTGGTTAACATACATTACTCAAAAAATTACATTAAGGTGAGAAATACAGTGCTTTCAGTTTCAAATGGAAATTATTGCATGCTAGGAAATAAATACAGTTTTATTTCCAAGTTATTGCTTATTTTATATGCAAAAGGAATGAATGAAAAAGAGGCAGAGAGGCAAGTAAACCAAAGATACTCAAGTTTATCAATCAAATAAAATCTTGGCATTTCTGTACAACATAACAATTCCATTTATACCCTTTTTCATATTAGTTCACCTTTAGGAAGCATTAGTTGTGACTTCCATCTAGAATGTTTCTAGAAACAAACGATTCACACATGTTACTTTTATCGCCTCTATATAGAAAGCAGCATTTCATGTCTGGCCAGTGCTTCCAGAGTGAAAAACAGCCATAAAGCATTCTTCCCCAGAGAAAAAGTTATAAACCCAGCCAATGTATTTCCTTACCCACTTCTTTCATGTAATCTTCAAAGTTTTCACTGGAGACAAGTTTCCAGGTACCTACAAATGCATCACACATTTTGGGAGCTTTCTAGAATTATTTTTCAAAGTGAGAAAGAAGCTGCAGCTTTCAGGAAGGTGCTATACCCTCTGAGTCCAGATAACTTCCTTTTAAAGATACCCAGAACAAGTGATTTTAGGAATAACCAATTGGGAATGGTATCAGATCATTTCCTTCATTGCTAGCCTCTGCAGTTTTTCCTTTGAGTCATGTTTTTAATAGAAATTTCTCAACTTTGGTTCTCCCTGGCAAATGGTCATTGAACTTAGAATACAACTTATTTTTAACCATTACAGAATATTTTAAACATTCCTGTTTCGACAGTTTAATATTCAGTGCATTGAATTTCCTCCTATTATTTTCAAACATATTTACCCCAGTGTAGAGTACAGCAGGGTAATTATCTTGTGATAAATTTTGACTCCCATTTCTGGAGTTTCTATTAAAATTACAATTATGTGGTTCATTTGAATTGAGGAACATAAGAATTATCTTGTATATTCTTAAGTAATTGCAAAGGCTCTTTGGGGCAGTACTGTCTCAGGAATTACCTGGAAATTAAAACAAAATAAGTAATGGCATTTTAAAAATTTTTATTTATTTATTTTTATACAGCAAATTCTTATTAGTTACCTATTTTATACATATTAGTGTATATATGTCAATCCCAATTCCCAGTTCATCCCACCACCACCACCACCCCTGCCCCGCTTTCCCCACTTGATGTCCATACATTTGTTCTCTACATCTGTGTCTCTATTTCTGCCTTGCAAACTGGTTCATCTGTACCATTTTTCTAGATTTCACATATATGCGTTAATATACGATATTTGTTTTTCTCTTTCTGACTTACTTCACTCTGTATGACAGTCTCTAGGTCCATCACATCTCTACAAATGACCCAATTTCGTTCCTTTTTATGGCTGAGTAATATTCCATTGTATATATGTACCATATATTCTTTATCCACTCATCTGTCGATGGGCATTTAGGTTGATTCCATGACCCGGCGATTATAAATAGTGCTGCATTGAACATTGGGGTGCATGTGTCTTTTTGAATTATGTTTTTTTCTGGGTATGTGCCTAGTAGTGGGATTGCTGGGTCATATGGTAATTCTACTTTTAGTTTTTTAAGGAACCTCCATACTGTTCTCCATAGTGGCTGTATCAACTTACATTCCCACCAACAGTGCAGAAGGGTTCCCTTTTCTCCACACCCTCTCCAGCATTTGTTGTTTGTAGATTTTCTGATGATTCCCATTCTAACTGGTGTGAGGTGATACCTCATTATAGTTTGATTTGCATTTCTCTAATAATTAGTGATGTTGAGCAGTTTTTCATGTGCCTCTTGGCCAGCTGAAGGTCTTCTTTGGAAAAATGTTTATTTAGGTCTTCTGCCCATTTTTTGATTGGGTTGTTTCCATTTTGAATATTGAGCTGCATGAGCTGTTTATATATTTTGGAGATTAATCATTTGTGAATATTCTCTCCCATTCTGGAGGTTGTCTTTTCGTCTTGTTTACAGTTTCCTTTACTGTGAAAAAGCTTTTAAGTTTCATTAGGTCCCATTTGTTTATTTTTGTTTTTATTGCCATTACTCTAGGAGGTGGATCAAAAAAGATCTTGCTGTGATTTATGTCAAAGAGTGTTCTTCCTATGTTTTCCTTTAAGAGTTTTATAGTGTCTGGTCTTACATTTAGGTCTTTAATCCATTTTGAGTTTATTTTTGTGTATGGTGTTAGGGAATGTTCTAATTTCATTCTTTTACATGCAGCTGTCCAGGTTTTCCAGCACCACTTATTGAGGCTGTCTTTTCTCCATTATATATTCTTGCCTCCTTTATCAAAGATAAGGTGACCATATGTGCATGGGTTTGTCTCTGTGCTTTCGATCCTGTTCCATTGATCTATATTTCTGTTTTTGTTCCAGTACCATACTATCTTGATTACTGTAGCTTTGTAGTATAGTCTGAAGTCAGGGAGTCTGATTCCTCCAGTTCCATTTTTTTTCCCTCAAGATTGCTTTGGGTATTCAGGGTCTTTTGTATCTCCATACAAATTTTAAGATTTTTTTTGTTCTAATTCTGTAAAAAATGCCAAGTAATGGTAAAGTACCCCAGCTTTCTCATTTCAAATGTTTTGTATGAATGAAAAAGAAAAAGTAAATTCAATTATCCACCAGGAATCTGTACAGCAGATTTAATTAATAAATGATCATTTAACCTCACTCATTCCATCCCCTAAATGAGAGCATAGTGTGGATTTCCACAGACCCCTTAAAAAAATAGACACCAGGGCTTCCCTGGTGGCACAGTGGTTAAGAATCTGCCTGCCGATGCAGGGGACACGGGTTCGAGCCCTGGTCTGGGAAGATCCCACATGCCGTGGAGCAACTAGGCCCGTGAGCCACAACTACTGAGCCTGCGCGTCCGAAGCCTGTGCTCCGCAACAAGAGAGGCCACGATAGTGAGAGGCCCGTGCACCGCGATGAAGAGTGGCCCCTGCTTGCCGCAACTAGAGAAAGCCCTCGCACAGAAACGAAGACCCAACACAGCCAAAAATAAATAAATAAATAAATAATAATTTTTTTAAAAAACCTGTCTGCTCTTAAAAAAAAAAAAAAATAGACACCAATCCAAAATATGCTCCCCATACTGAGAAAATTCATCCAGTTCCTGAACTATATTATAAGCTCTAAATTTATCCAGATCTAAATGGTGTTGCTTTACTTAAAAACAATCAGAAGTGGGGTGGTCACAAGCTATCAAAATCTAATTTCCTGCTTTTACATAGTGAATAATTCATGAGAATGTTTTTCTAAAGTAACCATGTTTTTCAGTCCCCCCCATCCCCTACCCCATACCAGAATGATGGAAGATGGTCACATGGGCAGCAAGCTCACATGAGCACACCCAGACTTTAGGAAAGAAAAAAAGAAGTTAAAATACTACGGGTGTGCTTAGTATCACTACACTGTGTATTCCATTGAACAGTATCTGCTGAGCACACGATTGATTTGTAAGTATCCTAAGGGCTTCCCAGAAACGGTTGAGATAGAGGATTCTGTAAAGGACAGGATTTTCTGTAGGCAAGCAAGTTGCTAAGAAAAACTGATAAAGTCATGTTACAATAGTAGTTTTTAACTGTTGCTTATGTTAATGGTGCAGTAATAGTGTTTATTCACTCTGGACTGTTGCATAGATACATAGACTGTGGGTGGTGTGCAATTCCGTGTAGACTTGCTATTATAAATTCACTGAACAAGAAAATAAAAATGATCAGTCTTCGTGCAGGGATAACTTCATGTTCTAAGTTAATAATGGCTTTTACTTTTTCATTTGTTTTTAGTTTGTTTTGTGTTTAAGACAGTTTTTTTAGAGAAGTTTTAGATTTACAACAAAATTGAAAGTTACAGCGATTTCTCACGTACTCCCTGCCTCCACACAGGCATAGCCTCCCCTGTTATCAACATCACTCACCAGAGTGGTACTTTTTTTTTTTTTAATTAATTAATTTATTTATGGCTATGTTGGGTCTTCGTTTCTGTGCAAGGGCTTTCTCTAGTTGTGGCAAGCAGGGGCCACTCTTCATCACGGTGTGTGGGCCTCTCACTATTGCGGCCTCTCTTGTTGCGGAACACAGGATCCAGACGCACAGGCTCAGTAATTGTGGCTCACGGGCCCAGTTGCTCCATGGCATGTGGGATCTTCCCAGACCAGGGCTCGAACCCGTGTCCCCTGCATTGGCAGGCAGATTCTCAACCACTGCGCCACCAGGGAAGCCCAGAGTGGTACATTTTTTACTAAGGATGAACCTACACTGATACATTACAACCACCCAAAGTCCGTATTTTACCCGAGGGTTCACTCTTGGTATTGTATGTTCTATGTGTTTGGACAAAAGTACAATGACATGTATTCATCCTTATAACATCATACAGAGTATTTTTACTGTCTTAAAAATCCTCTGTGTTTTGCCTATTCATCTTTCTCCGGCACTCCCACCACCTTCCCACAACTCCGTCAACCACTGTCATTTTTACTATCTCCATAGGTTTGCCTTTTCCAGAATGTCATATAATTGGAATCATATAGTATGTATCTTGTCAGATCAGCTTCTTTCACTTAATAATAGTCATTTAAGTTTCCTCCATATTGTTTCATGGCTTAATAGCTCATTTCTTTTTAGCACTGAAGAATATTCTGTTGCCTGGACATACTATGGTTTATTCATATTTTCACCTACTGAAGGACATCTTGATTATTTCCAAGATTTGGTAGTTATGAATAAAGTTGTTATAAACATCCACATGCAGGTTTTTGTGTGGACATAGTTTTCAAACCTGTTGCGTAAATGCCAAGGAGCATGAGTTTTTGTGTGGACATGGTTTTCAAACCCTTTGGGTAAATACCAAGGAGCATGATAGGGTAAGACTTTGTTTAGTTCTGCAAGAAACTGTCACATTGTCTTCCAAAAGGTCTGTACCATTTTGAATTCCCACCAGCAATGAATGAGAGTTCTGTTGCTCCACCTCTTCAGCAGCATTTAGTGTTGTCAGTGTTTTGATTTTGGCCATTTTAATAGGTGTCTAGTGGTATCATTGCTTTAGTTTGCATTTTCCTGATGACATATGATGAGGAACATCTTTTCACATGCTTATTTGCCCTCTGTATGTCTTCTTTGGTGATGTGTCTGTTAAAGCCCTTGGCCCATTTTTTAAATTGTGTTGTTTGTTTCTTATTGTTTAGTTTAAGACCTTTTTGTACATTTTGGATAACAGTCTTCTATCGAATGTGTTTTTAGAAAATATTTTCTCCCAGTCTGTAAATAATGGTTTACTTTTCAAAATATATGTTGATGTTTTACTTTTAGTAACAAATTGCTTCAGACAGATTTTCAAATGATTATCATATTTGAACATATGTGTATTGTGACACTGCAATTTAAACATTTTTTTAGAGATGGACTGTCCAATACTGTAGTCTCTAGTCACATGTGGCTCTCGAATACTTGAAATGTACTAATATGACTGAGAAACTAAATTTTTTATTTTATTCAATTTTAATTAAAATTTAAGAAATGATCATGATTCAGTTGCTGGAAAACTTTTAAATGTATGTGAAAGAACTTGAATATGTAAATCTACCTTTTCAACTATAAATTTTATGAAATCTAAATGTCTATGAAGCATTTCAAAATAAAATTTAGAATCTGAGTGGAGGTGTACTGTTAGTATAAAATGCACATTAAATTTTGAGGACAATATGGAAAAAAGTACAATATCTCATCAAAAACTTTTATGTTGATGATATGTTGAAATGACAACATTTTAGACATATTGGGTTAAATAAAATATATTACTAAAATTAATTTAACCTGCTTATTTTTTACTTTCTTAACGTGTCTGCAAGAAAATTTTAGGTTACATGTGGCTCACGTTATTTTTCTATTGAGCAGTGCTGATTTAGAGTACCACAACACCAAGGTCCATTTGTTTACTTGACATGTATCATAGGCAATTTACTAGCCACTGGGGATTCAATAATGAGCAAGCCACACCAGGCATTTGCTTGCTCTCATGGAGCTTATATTCTAGTACTAGAGAAGATAATATACAAAGAGATAAATAAATAAACCAATTCAGCTGTGTGTTTCAGAGAAAACAGAACAGGGTAATCTGATATAATGACAGCTGTGATGGTTGGCAGCTCCAGATGGGGCAGTCCAAGAAGGTCAGTCAAAGGAGGTGAACAGTTGAGCTGACACTTGAACAATGAGAAAAAGACAGCCATGGAAAGACCAGAGAAAATAATGTTCCAGACACAGGGAATAGCAGGAGTTGTTGGTTTCATACCCATTCATGACGTTTACTCAAACATGACCACCATCAGTAAACCATGACAAAGTATTGATATATGTTCCTATAAACCATGACCAAAGTACAGATATATGTTCCTGGTGATAAGAGTCTAAGCTCCATTAAGGCAGGGGCTTTCATCTAGATTTTTCACTGATGTAACCAGGTATTCAATAAAATGCATGAAGGAAAAACTAGTTCGGTGGGTTAGTGAGAGTCCAGCAACACTCCTGTAAAAATACTTCAAGAATATTTCTGTGGGCCAGTAGCTTCATGTCCCTATGTCGACATATTTAGTGACTGATCATTGTTGGAGAAATGGTAGAGTTGAGATTTTTCTACAAAAAACATTAGCTCCTTTAATGATTTCATATAAACAGGACTCGTAGTAACCTATATATAGTAAAGGGCCCTGGCAATGAAAGAATTAAGATGTGAGAGGGTAGTTGAGCCTACATGAAGGAATTTCATGAAATCAATTGTGTAGAATAACAAAATAGGCTCGACAGAATTACTTACTTGAAGAGATGCTATCTTTAAATACAGTTCAATTTATGTTCCAAATACATGAGCCATCCTGTGAAATGCTAATATTCTTCTATGCACAAGTCCACTAAGTTATGTATCATGTAAGGTAGAGAATTCTTTCTAGACAATAAGCTGTCCAGAAATTTAAAGCAGAGGCACACACCTCATAGTTTATGCATCTGCTCTGCAGGGTAACTGGGAATATAAGCAACTGCCTAGTTCCTCCATAATTTATCTTCATCTCAGTTCCTAATACTTACTCTTACTGCATAAATAAGATAGAACGTTCCCTCATCAAACGGAGGTTCCTCCATCACCTTTCACCACAGAGTCCAATTGACTGCTGTGTGAGTAAAGTGGTATATAATAAGGAGAAACACACTAAAAAAACATTTAATGTTATACAACCTTGGGTTCAACACTTTTTAAAGGATATTTTCTTACAAGGACCTGGTGTATAGCACAGGGAACTCTACTCAATATTCTGTAATAACCTAAATGGGAAAAGAATCTGAAAAAGAATATCTAAAAAAGATATATGTATATGTATAACTGAATCACTTTGTTGTACGCCAAAAGCTAACTCAACATTGTAAATAGACTATATTCCAATATAAAAATAAAAATTTTTACAAAAAAATGAAGGGGAAAAAAAGAATATTCTCCCTTTGTATTAAGGAAGAGAATTCAGATTTAACCAAAACTTTAGTGGTCATCCTTTCTTGAAAACTAGTAGAAATTATACTATTTATATTTTCAAACCTAGTTTCAATGTATAAACTAGGTTTATAGTTTGGCAAATAATTTTCAGAAAATCTTTTTTTCAAACACACTATGTCCAAGGCACTAGACTAGTTGTGGTGAAGGAGTATAATAATAAATAACACATGATTTCTGCTCTCCTTAATGATCCAACTTTCCATTCTAGTTACCAGCCTGGGACCAAAGTAAAACACAATATAAAACCTTTTTTAGATGTTTTGCTTTGACAATCATCTTAATATGGATTTTTTTTTTGCACAAGAGGCTCTTGCTGCTCTCCTAAAAATTGTTTTACACTTTTAGCATCTTTTATTAGCACATACTGTGTAAAAGATAAGCAATACTTTCATTCCATACCCAGTTCTGCCTCATTCCTAACCTCCCTCTTCATCCTGAACTTTATCCCATTCATGATTTAAAGTTCCTAGTACCTTACTCATTCACCAAATATTTGCTGGATTAATGCATTAATTAACACAAGGAATGAGGTATGGATTTAGGGTACATAATCATGCTTAAGGCTTGTGTATGAGTTTTAAAACAACAAAGCAGTGGGCTCAAATCTGTGTTTTACAAAGATATGGTGGCACTGGGAAGGGTGGATTATAAAGGGTAGAATAAGCAGATGTAAATTCACTTACAAGGTGAGAGTTAAGAGATAGCGAGGGGCTGATCAAAAGTAATGGCAATGAGATAGTGGAAAAACAGTGGAAGAAATTGAGAAATGATATAGGAGGGGTACAGGAAGCTCCTTCCTTCTGGAGGAGCTTGGTTCCCATAGACAAGGCACATGGGAGAAAATTTGCCTTTGTTTAGGAAAGGAATTCCCACAGAGAGGACTATGCTTTTGTTCATGAATATTCAAATACAGCATTAAAATGCACATACGAAGCCAAACTCTTTCTCCTGAGCTGTGGGAAGGGGTCTTCAAGGACCAGAGTCTCACTTTGCTTTGGAAATGTGGACATGGGGAATGTGGCCCCAGACCCTCACTGCTGACTTGGGGGGACAGACACTCTCTAGTTCAGACCAGCTGCTTTGCACTTTGCTCTACAATGGACAGCTTCCATGGAATGTATCCCTCTGACCTTTGCCTGTGTTTATTTCTTTTGGAGGAAATGAGGGTATTTTTTCTGACAATTTTTAAGTTGAAGAGGAAACATACACAATCACTGGATAATAAGGAGTAGAGACAAAGCCACAATGAGAGGGAGTGTTTTCTCGGCATGTGTGTGGTAGGTTAAGGAATAGTTCATGGCAAGGCTCTCCTTTTATTGAAGCAAAGTTCCTATATTAATGCATTGTCATTATCAATGTTTTAGGGTTTGTCAGAGTTTTAAGATGAAATTCTGGCAAAAAATTTCAGCATATTTCACTTGATTTTCTCTCCCCACAGACTGATGGGAACATTTAATATGAGAATCGTTTTACATTTCTTAGATTTAAGAGGCAATACAAAGGTAACCCTGTATTAGTTTGTGTACCATTCATTGAACATATGTTCACAGTGACTGATCATTGACTTTTTGACTTCAAAACAGTGATGGTTTTGAAAAGAGTGAGTAAGCCAGTAGAGTATGAGTCAGTTAAGAAGGTAGTGGCTAATTACAGAGTTGTACTGTGGCTTCAAGTGTGTTGTATAACTTCTTCACTTGCCCTCTTTCTCATAAAAGGGACTCTTCCTCCAAAGTGTAGTAGGTGCAAGTAGGAACCAACTAAAGAGCTGGCAAAGCAATTTCTGAATGTAGAGTGTGCCCTACCTTTTCTTTATGTAATAAAGCAAGCTTCATTATGAAGAACTGACTGTAGGCAAAAGTGAAAATATTAACTAGGAAAACCAGAAAGGAATGTACAAATGAACCAGAAGACATCACCAAGGAAATGTCCAGAGAGAGAGAGAAACACACATACACACACCCAAGTTTGTTCTCGTCTGACTGTGAGCTCTTTGGGGGTAGGGATTGTATCTTATTCATCCTTGGATACCCAGGCTTAGCACTCTGTATGACTTGGTAGTTCTATAGAGTTCAGTGTTGAATTAGGAGGAAATCAATCAGATTGATTTTGATCATATTAAGGTATAAAAGACAGATAATATCATAACATTACTAAAAGTGTTCACATGTTTTAAAATGATCCTGATTAACTTCCCAAAATTGTATGTGACAGAGTCAAGGGGAAATTTTCAGGTGTAGGGGATAAACCATGGAGCAAAAGAACCAGTTTGGCTCCCTGAAGTTGTAGTAGCATGTAAACTAACTTGTGCTTGTAGGAACTCTTTTCAATCCACAAGTAAAGAACACACCTTATCTCTTCCAAACTTCTGTTCATATCCTCACTTTTACCAATCTCTCAGCCCAGTTACATTCTACATGCTTTTAAAATTGTACACATATCGTGTTTTAAATTACATAAATAGGGCTAAAGACAAAGAAGATATTCAGCTATGTATTCATTAAATGCCTAATAAGTACCAGTCTCTGTGCTTGATGCTGTGGCACAAGAATGAATAAAACAAGCAGAGAAGGCACATGAGGGTTGTGAGCTTCCTGAAGAGGAGGGATGTGCATCCAGAGTGTTTCTGGCTGACAGTAGGCATAGTTTTTGCTTCATAATAGGCACTTGGGAAATAATGTTTAAGGGAGAGAAGAAGGAAAAAGAGGTCAGGGAGGAGGAATAGAAAAAGAAGAAAAGAATAAAGAAATGAAGGAGAAGAGAGGAAGGGAAAGTGAGAGCGCATGCTTGAGTTGAATACGTGGGCACCCTGAGGTTGTAGACAAAATGAGGATCACGTACTAGAATGAAAATATCAGATAGTGGCAGATGCCACAATAGGTGCTAACTGTGACTTGATGCTGATACAGAGACAAAACAGGAGCAACCCATCCAAGAATAATTTTAATTACAAGGAAACACTGAGTATTCTTTCTGGGAGACACTTTTGCTCTGGGACTTCGCTCCAGTGAACTCTGATCGAGTGAAAAAGCACAAATGTCAGGAATCTGTGAACTATATTTGCCATCTGGGTGTTAACTTCCCTCTTGACGAAAATCCTCTCTCACTGGGTGAAATGTGCATTCCTGCACTTATTCAGTGGTTTGCCAAGATTTTCCAAATCTAGATATTATTATCCCTGCTACAAGACTCTTGATAATGATTTTTATGTTATAAAGATACGATCATTCTTTAAAATGTTGTCATTATGTTAAATTTTTTATTCACTTTTGAACACTAACATACTTGTGACATTTTTCTGGTTACCTTATAAACAGTGTTATATAAAAGAAAGATTCATGAGCTCTGGAGTTAAGACATGTTGAAATTTTGTTTCCACTATTCACTAGCTTGTGACCTTTGGTAAGCTAGCTAATTTCTCTGACACTTAGCTTTCTCATCTGTAAAACTGGGAAGCTATATTTGATGATATTGTTTAAGTTAGCAATCTTAAATTTCAGATATTTTATATGTTGCCTAGCGTACACCTAACTCGACATGAGTCAGTTAGTACTGATAGTAGTAGTAGTAACAATAAAGCACCAGAAGACAAACCACATACTTAGGATGTGAGTCCTGGGCTGGGAAGAATTAGGAAATTTGCACTAATGCAGAATAGTCTTACTTTCAGTCATCTTTGGTTTAGAAGTCTCAAAAGTTTGAGCTTTCTCCAGCAATGATTCTGGAGTGAAAGATCAGTCGTGAGAGCACAGAAATTCATGGAATTCAAAAGGAGTTTTCTTGATATCCATGATTCAGAACAAGAAATTTTTTTTTCTCAAGAACATGATACCATTAGCATGACACCATGTTAATCCTCCTTTCCTCTCACTGGGATAAATTTTCCTCCCCAAATGGAAATATTTTAATGTTTTTTAAAAAAATTAATATATGCTTGATATAAAAATTCAAACAATATAAATATAGAGGAGAAAGGAATTGTTCCACTCTCCAGATCATTTATTTTAGTGATTCAGTGAATATTCTTTCAATCTAGGCACATGCAAACAAACACACGGAATCTGAGTATGAATTTTTACTAAAGATACTGGATGATACGTCAAGACTTTGTACATACATGCTTTCCCATAACTGTCACCTTCACTTAGTAATGTACCATGGTCATCTCTTCATGTCAATGAATATAAATCCATCTCATTTTTAAAAAATTGCTGCCAAGTATGCCATTTACATATGTGCCATGTTTTAACCAATACTTCCACTTTTCATTGTTAAAAAAAACTTTAGTAAACATTGTTGTACATATGTATCTTTGTCTATTTGTGTTACTATTTCTGTAGAATAAATGCCTAGAGATAGAGGTGAAGGGTCAATGGGTATACACATTTTAAATGATGATACATATTATTGAATTGCCCTCAAAAGGGGTTATGCCCTTTAACCTCCCACCAATAGTGAATGATATTACCTATTTCTTCTCAATGGAATTGGCTCAAAATGGGGCTTGTTTTCAATGGGACTTATCATTTGAAATAGTCAACATGGGCACAAGGTGAGTAGACAACAGAACACAAACTTGAGTATGAGGCTGTCTACCCATGATCATCAAGGGCCTGGCTTAGGAAAGGCAAATGAATTGGATGGAGAAATAAGTAATATTATGTACAGTGTTCATGGTCTTCTGCTTTTAAAAAAAAGTGTAAAGGACATTAAAGCAACTTCTCTTGAGAAGGCTTAGGGGAGATGGTGAGACCTTTTCAAGTTCCAGTCAGAGAGAGGTGGAATATCCAATCTTTAATCATATATTTTCATCTGCTTTCTAAATAATGAGGCAGGAAAATTACAGTGATTATACTTTGGTCATAACTATTCTCTCAAGACCAATCAACAGCTCACAAAGTATGGTTTTTCCATTTGTGCCTTCTGGGGAGTTGAGAATTTGCTCTTATAGTTCCCAACGGAGATAATTTATTAGTAAGTATAGGAAGCAAGTTCGAAATATTGTATTTTTCTGGGATTAAAAAACTTACTATGATTCTAATCCTCTTGGAATGCTTATTCCCTTTAGTGTATAAATATTAGAGATTGCCTTACACAGATTAAGAGACTGAGTTGCATGAGTGGGTTTATCAGTCAGGGATCTAAGTACCCTAATCAAATTAAGTGTAAATCTGCAATGAATATATAATAGTCAAAGGTGCATTGAAACAGTGTTGGAGTTCCTTTAACATAGAAACAGAGAGAAAAATCCAGCATAAAATCTGATTTAAAATTCAAGAAACTGTGGATTGTGTTTCCTAACATTATGATATCCATGCCCAAGGGTGCACCATTGGGACCACGTGTCCTTTCGTTACCCTCCCGGGGTTGCGTACACCACGAAGCTGCCTCCTGATCATTAGTATTGCACAGAGCAAGGATTCTACCAAGAATAATTGTTTTGCTTACATAAAGGCATCAGTCATTCTTCAAAGACATATCAATGAATACAAATGCTTTAAACCTCCTTCGAACAACTCTATTAAAAACTGCTACTAGGGTCAGATATTGGTAAATGAAAAACTCCAGGTAGCAACAGTTTCATCTAATACAAATAAAATCAACCCCCCTGATTATTTCTGAGTAGATTAACCATTAATATGTGTGTAAAGAACCATGAATTACTTTGACATGAGTTGATTTTTTTTTCATGGATTTCTTTTATCTCCTTTTTTTTCCCCTGGAGAAATCTTTTAATCTTATAATCTTTTGGTTATAAGTTTTGAGAGGTTGTAAATTTATTTATGCACTGAAGCCTGTGCTTTTTCAAACGATCATTGAAGCTTATATTTTTAATATGTGTTATTTTTCCAAGATATTCCCTGGAATATATTTACTTCTGCTCCTTAGAATACTCCTAATTATTTATTTCTTAAATCATCAAAGAAAGGAGTTCTGGTTTAGGGAAAACATCTAATATGGAGTACTCTTTAAAAAAATTTTTACTTTGCCATAATGTGTCTGAGTTTTACTATAAAATGTGTTTCTTTCCCTTTCCTGCTTTAGCCAAAGGAAGGGATCTTTCAATAATATTAACAGGCAAGACTATACACTTAAGCATTCCCAGGGATGCCAAAGTGGAATTTCCCTTCATCCAAATTTCTTCAGGGTTTTGATTCCCAACTGCCCTAAAACTTGGAAACAGCTATTCCAGCTCTTGCTCTTTCCCCTAGTTATCTTGCCAAATTCTGCAAATGTCATTCTTGCTTCTTTCCAAATCACACTCAGGGACATTGTCCTCACTTTTTTCTAGATGGCTTTTTCCCTTGTCCTTTGACATACTTCTCATTTCCTCAGGGCTACAGAACACAGACTATTTTAAATCGAGTCAATGACACATCCTCAGTTCCCAATATTCATGATTTTTAAAAAATTCTGATATATGTATTGTCTTTATTCAAAAATAGCATTCTATTTTAAAAAATCACTGAAGAGTAGTCCAAAGTGCAACCCACTATTTCAAAGCTGCAAAGATATCTGGAACATAAAACCTTAATGAACAGATCTTCTTAAAAGTACATTATTCCTTCTAGTTGATGGATACTTGCCTAATAACATGATTTGGACCTGCAAACAAAAAAAATCTAACTATATAAAAGAAGGCATATGATAATTTTACATGTCTTATACAGACTCAACTTTTTGATGTTTTTAAGTTAATTTTTACAAAAAATGTGCTTTTATCCTTTATGGACTCTGAAATATAGTATTCTTAAAATGTTTACTGTTCTTAATTTTCCTCTTAGTTTCCTTTAATTACTGCAATTTTATAATAACACCAAGAAAATAATAAGAAAAATCATAGAATTATGCTGCTGTCCCTGAATTCTAGTAAATTTTCTTTGTTTTACAGATGAGAAAATAGATCCCCAATATGTTGTATGGCTTGTCCTAATCCACACAGATACTAACTCAACCAGCATCAAAACAGAATTCTTTTCGTTTTCTCTGTATGCTGTCTTCCATATTGAAATTTTATTTTCCCAGTGTTATTCTATTTTCCCTAAATTATTGTCCAATGTATATCATGCTAGAAGTTATAATACTCACCATATATATTGAACACATTGAAATATCTCCTTAGATTTTCTTGATGATGTTGTCTCTTGGGTCCTCTGCCCCAGCTTCCACAGCAACCAAGACAGTAAAACATAAATAACACTGCATTCCTAGAAGGATTGTGGATGTTAACATCAGCATCAATGCAGGGATTGGGGTCCCCATCATATCTCTATTCAGTTTACCTACCTGTCTAGCCCCTGTGAAAACTAGATGGATCATGGAAGTCGATGACGGACTAACCATCAACTTAACCAGATGGTATCTCCAAACAAAGCTGATGTGCCAGCTCTGGTATTTTTACTGCATCAGATGCACATTCAGAGATCCAAGCAAGCAGGCATGGTCAGGTGGGGCTCCCATGCAGGTAGCAGGACCACAACGACAGGGCACTACTTGGGTCTCCACCAGGAGGCTGATTAACAATAACCAGGCCCAGCTGCTTGAGTAAGGCAGAGAGTTCAGTACAGTAGTCTGCAAAGTAGGCACTGGGTCCCATAAATAAGAAGGAAGCCCAATTACCAGAATCTAGACACTGATGCTCTGGAGGCTGGGCTGGGAGTTTGGAGGGTGTGACAGTGCTGTCTTCAGTGAGGACTGAGATGTAGCTTGTGCTTCCTGGGGACAGCAAAGCTGAGTCTGCAGGAAAGGATGAAGTGGCCTCAAGCACTGGGAGGGATATAATGAGTGACCAGGGCCTAAGCAAGTCATAATAACCATGAACAGTTCCCACCCTCCCTCCCTTAACTGGGCTTTTAAGGTCATTTTTTTCTGTGTATTTCTTCACATATGTATTTTATTTTAATGTCTATCTACTACCAGCTACTATTATTACTTTTACTTTTATTAATATTAATGATAATAACATTAAAACATGGTTAAGTCTATTGGGGAGACTAGACTTTAAAATAAATACATGTAATATAGAGTTATAGGTGCTATGGTATAGGTATGTACAAGATTCAGACGGAAGAATAATTCTACTTGGAATAGTCATAGAAGACTTGACAGGTTGGCTCACATTTTAACTTAAGGTCCACCAAACAGTCACAAAAAGGATGTTGCAGGCAAAGGGGTTTCTTTACACTATGTGACTCGAGATGGTAGGCGAGGGTGGAAACGTACAAAGAGACGACATGACAAACAGCATTAGATCCTTTGCTGAAGAGTCTGGATTTGGTATGGGTAAATTACTGAGAAGAGTTTTAAGCTACAGAGATTTGAAGATTGTTAAGCCACTGAGAAAACACAATTTACCTTTTATAAAATTCATTCTAGCAGCACTATGGGAGTTGGGGCTGGAATCAAATTGGGAAAAGGGAGACAGACAAGCCAGGGAGACCCTGAAGGCAAGAAGGCTAAGGAAGAGCTGTTAAAATATATCAGGAGGGAGGGGATGAGCATCTGTATAGCCTGTGGTTTTTAACTGAGATTCTCCCATCTTAATCCTGAGCAAGATACACCCAGAAACCCACCCTATCCCTGACAGGCACCCTCTCTACCCTCACCCTCTCTCTGGCACTGGCGTTGTCCAGACACAGGTTGGCATGGCATTTGGAAGACTTTTGGAACTGACCCTGGACCAGAAACCGCCGAGCCTCTCAAATCTTTGCCCTTCTGCTTCCTTTTTGCTAAACCTTGAATGGAACAGCATACCTTAAAGTGAGGTACACTGGCCACCTGCTTCAGAAGCACCTTGGGGGCTTATTAAAATGCCTATTTCTAGACCCCTCACAGCAATCAGAATCCCTTGGGGTTGGACATCAAATCTGTACTTTTTACAGTCTCCCCAGGGGAGAGTGACTTTGAGAAGCTTTGCAAGAGACCACAAGATAAGGGGTCCTTAAACATAACTAATCATCTAACTGGCTTGGGGAACTTTTAAAAAGTAGCCTTTGAGGCCCCATCCCTCCAGAGATCTGAAAGCCTAGGGCCGAGTGTGGAGTCCTCACACAGCAAGATCCCTGCTGGAGCTGGGATGCTCATCAGGTTTGAGAACCATTGCCTAATATTGCCTTCTTGGTAAATTACCCTTATGCTGCTTGAATAAATGAAATAATTAGTCACAAACCTTTCCTTGTGTAATTACAAAGGGATGGCTGAGTTGCCATTTTATTGAATTACCACAGAAAGATTTTGAAAAACAAAGAGGCTAAGATGAAAGAGGAAGGTCCTTCTCACAACTTGTTGCTATTAAGAGATAGCCTTGAGAAGGAATAGCTCCCAATGACCACAGCACTTCTTAATTTATGCCTGACAAGATGCACATCAGGCAGAAAACCACCTGACATGGGACAAAGAATTGCTTTTGATCTAATCACTTGTATCAGAGCCCTTCCTTCTCCAGCTCCTCCCTCATTTGCCTCAGAAATCTAGAGGAACTCTCTTTAACTATGTAATGCTTGGCTTCCAGTTCACAAAGCAAGGGCCATCACTCTTCCACTTGCTCATCTGCCATGCTGTGTGAGGATATTAGGGTCTAAACATGATCTAATCCAATAATGGACCTGTTTGGGGTGAAAGAAGAATTGGGGTAGGTTAAGAACTTTGGATGAATTAAATAACAGCTAATAATTGTAAACAAGAAGACAGCAATGAAAAAATTACCTTCCTGGGTTTGTTCACCATATCAGAATCAAGTCTAAAGACTGCAGTAGAGAGTTTATGTGAGCTACAATGAGATTAAAGAGTTGAAGGGGAAAGTCCTACAGAAACAGAACATTATGCTGTGAGTTATCACTTAAACTGGATCTGGCTCCACTACTTATTTTTTCCTGGTTTAATGAACCCCTCATGGGATTGACTATTAAATTTCTTTGCTCCATAAGACACACTTGTGAATACATGGAGGGAGACTTTACTGGTTTTAAAATGATGAAAAGATGCTCTTGGAAGATTTAAGTTCCAAGCTTTAATTTACCATGGTTGAATTAAAGTCTACTTAGACAGATTTCCAGCAAGAGACATTTTAAGAACTTGTAAGTACAGAAGAGAGTGCGCTTTTGCCTCAGGTAAAATGTGAGCCTTCTCATAATTTCTATCATTTAAACATTCATGAAAAGAGAATAACCCAAGAACACACAGAACTATTCTTTCTACCACCAGGGAGACCAAAAAGATAATTTCTTTTGAAGCATACCCTACCAATAATAAGGCTGCTCATCCATTTGGCCTGGAAATTCCAGAAAAGTCTTGGAAAGAAAAATCCCCCTGAAATCTAGAAATATTTAATTCATTATTATTAGGGAAGGACAAGAAAGATTTTACTGAAAAAGTACCATTTGAGCTGAATATTGTTGGATAATACAAGTTTGCCAGATGGAGGAGGAGGGGAAGGGCATTCTAGGAGTGTGACATGTGGTAATTAAAAAAAAAAAAGTACATGTTTTAGTGTCCAAAAGTATGTGGGGTGGGGGGGTGAAGAGGAGAGCATAAAGTGTCTGTGTTTGGGGCCGAGCCATCCTAGTGGGTGGATCTGGAGCTGTAGGTCAGGCCAGGGTGTTTGTCAGCAAGAGGAACATCATCAACTCTTTCCAGTAGAGGAGTTCGTTGGGAAATCAGATTCAAGTTTTAACGAGGTAATTCTAGTTGCAGAGTGGCTTAGTTTAAGGAATGACTGGCAACTGTGACTAGAGACCAATTAAAAGGCTAATGCAATTGTCTAAAAGAAAAATAAACGTGGGGTGCATTAGGATGGAAATAAAGAGGGCACCAGAGGTTACAGCGATTTGACTAGGATCACATAGAGAGGGTTTTTTGATCTGTAGTCCTGTGGCTTTTCATACTGCACCCCCTTTACTATTGTATCGTCGTTTGCTGTCATTTGCTTTTTTCAAAACTCTGTCCTCTTATCTCCTGCTCTCACATGGCTGATCGCAGTCTCCCTTCTCTGAAATACCATTTCACTAATCACATCCTGACTTGCATCATTTGTACACTTGTTTGAAATAGGATTTTTTTCCTGCTTTGAACCCAGCTTTGAATGTTACCGCTTATCACTCCACTTAGGATCCAAACAAGTATATTAAGAGGAGCCAAAATACATTCTTCCCATCCACCACCATGACTTCTGCTTTAATGAGATAAACTAGGAAATGCAGAAACTTCACAAAGACCCTTTACTTTTCCAAAAGAGCCCAATCTCAAGTGAAATATACAAGCAACTCTTAATTTCCTTCCTCAGGCCCCCACTATGGCCTTCTTAAAACTTTCCCAAAGTGTAGTATTTCCCAAGAAGGAACACAAGTCCCCAGACCTCTTCAGCCTTCAGAGGAAAAGAAAAAAGAGAGAGCAAAAGGAATAAAATGTTTACAATTCCTTTCTACCCTCCTGTTAATTGTTTCATGCCTTAGACTTGGTGGAGGGGACAGTCAGGTCATTGCTTTCTGGTGGTCCTACTCTCTGATCAATGTCAGGGACCAAAAGATGATAAGAATGATGATGGGATTTTCACCTTCTTGAGAGCAGGGCTGAGGCTCCTACTATACTGTAACTGGTGGCTTACTTATCATGGATATTTAATTGCAATTAAATAAAGTGTGTTGAATTGAATCCTCATTATAATTTTTGAAAATTTGCGTTGGTCTTCATAGTTTTAGAGAATTTCTACACTATCTCCTTCTGTCCTTTCCATAATCTTGTAACATAATCAGTCAAAACCTTACTGGTCTCATTACATAAATGATCATTTAAAATGTGGGTTAAAGTAACTTAACCAAGCACCAGTAGGCAGTTAAGTGGCAAGCCAGAACTCAAACTCAGGGTTTTTGACTCAGTATTCTCGTCCCTCTATCATTCCTAGGTCTTCCGTGGGATTCTTACTGTGATACTTGCATTGAGGAGCCTGGATCCAGATATATGCATATAGTTTCAAATTTGGGGGCAGTGATGTCAGGCCTCCACTTTCTGCCTGTGAAGGAATTTTTGAAAACTAGGAAAATGGGAAAAGAATAGTAGTGATGGGACAAACCAAATATTTGTCCATCTACCCTGAGTTGATGAAAACTTAGGATTAGACTTCAGATAAGAATATAGCACAAGATGTTCCCTGGTTACCTATTATAACAAAGCATCATCTCCCAAATCCTGCATTTGGGGACCATCTGAGGATCTTGTGAAAAACGGAGAACCCAGGTCCCACCCACACTTACTGAGTTAGACTCCCTAGGATTTGAACTCAGAAATCTATATGTTTAAAAATCTTTTTTGAAAGTTTGAAAAAAAAATCACTGGACTAAGGACTTAGTCACCTCATTAAACCTCTCCTGATATTTTAGCCTCAGTTGTTTTATCTGCAAAATGGGATAATAAGATCTTACCTCCCTAAAGCTAAGAGGCTAGATCTGATTGTTTCTTCCTGTCCCTCATGTTTGTAAAACTTGCCATTCAATTATTCGTTTTTCTCATCAGTCATTACTGATGATTCATTCATGCTTCCGTGTGGTTACATCACTGCCTTTGCCCAAATTCCCTTCTCCAAATCCTTCTTTCATTTACAATCCACCCCTCTGTGAAACAGTTCCCAAATGCTCCTACCCTGAGTTTATTCCCCTCTCTTCTCTGAACTCTTAAAGCATTTGTGGTCCCAGTGCTGATTTGGCCTGAGGAAGACATTGCCTTGTGGTGACAACCTTTCTTAAGCCTTTACCCTCAGAGTAAAGACTGTTCTTGTGGATGACAGTGATGTTGATCAACACTATGTAAATTACCATTTCAGTTTGTAATAAATTGAAAGTGTACAAGTTTTATAATCACTGTATGATGTATGTTCAAGCATCATGAAATAGATCCTCTGAAAAGTCTACTAATCACAGACTTTAAGCCAGTCTCTTATAGATTTGGACTCATAGGAATCTGCCTTTCAGTAGCTAAATGCAATTAATTCTCCAGTGTCTAGTTCTCTAGATTCTTCAATTCAGAAAGAGTATAAAGTATTTTCTAAAACAAGGAGATTATAATTAAACTATATAAAGATGCTAAGTTGAAATTACCAGTCTATGGCTTATGAGGGAAGTAAATATGTTTGAAAAATAATATGTAAAAAGGGTTGTAATCAGCAAGTCAGCTCTTCCCAAGGTGCCCCAAAGATGGATAAGAAAGCAGTAAGCTATATTTTTGACATTGAAATGGGTGGTATTCAACTTCCCCCAAAAAAACAACACCTCTATTTAAACCTCTATTTAAATATCTGCTAAATTTTCCGAGTCCCTAGTCAAGAGCTCTCTTAATGCAGGACTGCAATAAACAATTGCAATTTTTTATTGTACCCTAGTCTTAAAGTTTGTAAAAGACAATGCTTATATATTATCTGATTGTCAGCTTTAAGATTTCTGTTTTATTTTAAAATTACCTGTTTAAAATAAGAATAAGAATACTTTTGGACTTCCATGGTGGCACAGTGGTTAAGAATCCGCCTCCCAATGCAGGGAACATGGGTTTGATCCCTGGTCTGGGAAGATCTCACATGCCGCAGAGCAACTAAGCCTGTGTGCCACAACTACTGAGCCTGCGCTCTAGAGCTCACAAGCCACAACTACTGAAGCCCGCATGCTCTAGGGCCTGTGCTCCGCAACAAGAGAAGCCACCACAATGAGAAGCCTGTACACCACAACAAAGAGTAGCCCCCACTCACCGCAACTAGAGAAAGCCTGTGCACAGCAACGAAGACCCAAGGCAGCCAAAAGAACCACAAAAGTCTAAGAATACTTTTATTTTAAACTCTAACTTTTGAACTTCATGACATTCAGGTTTGAAATTAGAAAGAGAAAATTAATGTCCTGAATAAGCAATCGCATAGAGAAATCCATTGGATATTAGTGACGTCAAGGAGGAACCAATATTCGAGCACCAGCATTTTCAGAAAGAGCCCTGGTGTCTCTCCGGCAGTTCTCTACACTTTGCTATATGCCTCATTCAAGAGCAGCAAAGACAGTTCTAAGAGATACGTTTATAGCAACACAAGCTTACCTCAGGAAACAAGAAAAACCTCAAATGAACAACTTAACCATACACCTAAAAGAGCTAGAAAAAGAAGAACAAACAAAACCCAAGTGAGTAGAAGGAAAGAAATCACAAAGATCAGAGCAGAAATAAATAAAATAGAAACTAAAAAAAAATATTTAGAAGATCAATGAAAGTAAGAGCGGGTTCTTTGAAAAGATAGACAAAATTGATAAACCTTTAGTCAAATTCATCAAAAAAAAGTGAGAAAAATGTAAGTGAGAGAGGGTCCAAATAATTAAAATCAGAAATGAAAAAGAAGTAACAACTGACACCACAAAAATACAAAAGATCATAAGAGACTACTATGAACAACTATATCTCAATAAAATGGATAACCTAGAAGAAATGGACAAATTCCTAGAAATGTACAATCTTCCAAGACTGAACCAAGAAGAATAGAAAGTATGAACAGACCAATTACCAGTCATGAAACTGAATCCATAACTAGAAAACTCCCAAAAAGTAAAAGTCATGACCAGATGGTTTCACAGGTGAATTCTACTAAACATTTGAGGAAGAGTTAACACCTATCCTTCTCAAACTATTCCAAAAAACTACAGAGGAAGGAATGCTTCTGAACTCATTCTATGAGACCAGCATTACCCTGATATCAGAACCAGACAAAGATATCACAAAAAAAAAAAATTACTGGTGAATATCCCTGATGAACATAGATACAAAAATCCTCAACAAAATATTAACAAACCAAATCCAATGATACATTAAAAGAATCAAGGAGGATTTATCCCAGAGATGCAAGGATTTTTCAACATCATCAAATTTATCAATATGATACACCACATTAACAAATTGAAAGAAAAAAAAAATATGATCACCTCAATAGATACAGAAAAGCTTTTGGCAAAATTCAACATCCATTTATGATAAAAACTCTCCAGACAGTGGGCAGAGAGGGAACATACCTCAACAAAATAAAGGCCATATATGACAAACCTACAGCCAACATTGTACTCAATGGTGAAATGCTGAAAGCATTTCCTTTAAGATCAGGAACAAGACAAGGATGCCCACTCTCACCACTTTCATTCAGCAGAGTATTGGAAGTCCTAGCCACAGAAATTAGACAAGAAAAAAAAAATCCAAATTGGAAAGGAAGAAATAAAATTGTCACTTCGCTGATGACATAATTCTATACCTAGACTATCATAAAGACACCATTAAAAAACTACTAGAACTAATCAATGAATTTGGTAAAGTTGCAGAATAAAATTAATATACAGAAATCTGTTGCATTTTATACACTAAAAATTAACTATCATAAAGAGAAATTAAGAAAGAAATCTCATTTACAATTACATCAAAAAGAATAAAATACTTGGGAATAAGTCTAACTAAGGAGGTAAAAGACCTGTACTCAGAAAATTGTAAGACACTGACGAAAGTAATTGAAGACAACACAAACAGATGGAAAGATATACTGTGCCCATGAACTGGAAGAATTAATATTATTAAAATGACCATACTCTGCAAGGCAATCTACAGATTCAATGCAATTCCTATCAAAATACCAATGGCATTTTTCACAGACTAGAACAAATAATTCTAAAATTTACATGGAGATTCAAAAGACTCGAATAGCCAAACAATCTTAAGAAAGAAGAACAAAGCTGGAGATATCACACTCCCTGATTTCAAACTACACTATAAAACTACAGTAATCTAAACAGCATGATACTGACACAAAAACAGATACATAGATCAATGGAACAAAATAGAGAGCCCAGAAATGAACTCACACTTATATGGGCAATTAATCTACAACAAAGGATGTAAGAATATACAGTAGGGAATAGACAGTCTCTTCAATAAATGGTTTTGGGAAAACTGGACAGCTACATGCGAAAGAATCAAACTGAACTGCTTTCTCACACCATATACAAAAATAAACTCAAAATGTATTAAAAAGACTTAAATGTAAGATCTGAAGCCATAAAACTTCTAGAAGAAAACATAGGCAGTATACTCTTTGACATCAGTCTTAGCAATGTTTTTTTGGATGTCTCCTCAGGCAAGAGAACCAAAAGCAAAAATAAACAAATGGGACTACATCAAACTAAGAAGTTTTTGCATAGCAAAGAAAACTATCAACCAAACAAAAAGGCAGCCTGCTGAATGGGAGAAGATATTTGCAAACAATATATCCAATAAGGAGTTTATATCCAAAATATACAGAGAACTCATACAACTCAACATCAGAAAAACAAACAATCCAATTAAAATGAAGGCAGAGGATCTGAATAGACATTTTTCCAAAGAATACATGCAGATGACCAACAGGCACATGAAAAGATTCTCAACATCACTAGTCATCAGGGAAATGCAAATCAAAACCACAATGAGATATCACCTTAAACCTGTCAGAATGGCTATTATCAAAAAGACAGCTATGTCTGAGAGTCTCTCTCTGTTTTGAAAATAAGTTCATTTGTATCTTTTTTTTTTTTGGATTCCACATATAAGCAGTATCATGATATTTGTCTTTCTTTGTCTGGCTTACTCCACTTAGTATGATAATCTCTAGATCCATCCATGAGATAATGCTGCAAATGGCATTATTTCATTTTTTATGGCTGAGTAATATTCCATTGTATAAATATACCACATCTTCCTTATACATTCATCTGTTGATGGGCATTTAGGTTGTTTCCATCGCTTTTCTACTGTAAATAGTGCTGCAATGAACATTGGGGTACATTTATCTTTTTGAATTATGGTTTTCTCTGGATATATGCCCAGGGGCAGGATTGCAGGATCACATGGTAGCTCTATTTTTAGTTTTCCAAGGAACATCCATATTGTTCTCCATAGGCTGTACCAATTTACATTCCCACCAACAGTGTAGGAGGGTTCCTTTTTCTCCACACCATTTCCAGGATTTATTATTTGTAGACATTTTGATGATGGCCATTCTGACCAGTGTGAGGCTTATGATTACCAAAAGGGAAAGGGAGGTGGGGGAGGAATAAACTAGGAGGTTGGGATTAACATATACACACTACTATATACAAAATAGATAACCAACAAGGACCTACTGTATAGCAAAGGGAACTATACTCCATATTTTATAATAACCTATAATGGAAAAGATTCTGAAAAAAATATATAAAACTGAATCACTGTGTTGTACACCTGAAGCTAACACAATATTGTAAATCAATTATACTTCAATTTAAAAAGAGGAAGAAGAGAAGAAAGCGAAAGAGAAAACAAAAACAAAAACAAACAAAAAGACAGCAAAAAGAGATCTATATATCTCTATCTCTATATCTATCTACCTATCTAGATATAGAGCACATCTTATTCCTCCATTCACCTATAGATGGGCACTTAGGTTGCTTCCATATCTATCTATTTATATAATGGAATATAACTCAGCCATAAAAATGAATGGAATCTTGCCATTTTAGACAATATGGATGGACCTGGAGATTATTATGCTAAGTGAAATAAGGCAGACAGAAAAAGACAATTGCCATAAGATTTTACTCATATGTGGAATTTTAAAAACAAAACAAATGAACAAACATAACCAAACAGAAACAGAGTCATAGATACAGAGAACAAACAGATGGTTGCCAGAAGGGAGGGGTTGGGGAAGGAGAGAAATAGATGAGGAGACTAACAGGTACAAACTTTCAGTTATAAAATAAATGTCATGGGTATGAAATGTACAGTGTTGGGAATATAGTCAATAACTATGTAATATCTTTGTATGGTGACAAATAGTAACTAGACATCATGGTGATCTTTTTGAAATGTATAGAAATATTGATTCTCTATGTTGTGTACCAGGAACTAACATAGTGTTTTAGGTCAATTATACTTCAAAAACAAACTTGTAGAAAATGATATGAGATCTGTGGTTACCAGAGGCAGGAGTTGGGAGGAATGGGGAACTGGATGAAGGCAGTCAAAAGGTGCAAACTTCTAGTTATAAGATAAGTGAGTACTGGGGATGTAATATGTAACATGCTAAGTATAATTACCACTGCTGTATGTTAAACATGAAAGTTTCAAGAGAGTAAATCCTAAGAGTTATCATCGCAAAGGAAAAGAGTTTTTTCAATTTCTGTAGTGTATCTATATGAGATAATGGAAGTTCACTAAACTTATAGTGGTAATCACTTTATGTTGTATGTTGTCCAATCATTATGCTGTACACCTTAAACTTATACAATGTTGTATGTCAATTATATCTCAGTAAAACTGGAAGAAAAAAAGAAAGAAAGAAAGTCAATGGATCAATGCAGGGCAACATTATGACCTTCATGGTCTCTCATACTTTTTGCCTTCATAGGTCCTTCCCACAAAATAATAACAACATTAAAAATTATTTTTATATAACTAAATATTTTATTATTTTAGGCAAATTTAATAAGTTGTAAAGGCCTTAAAAATGTTATTCTTTTCTGATGTGAGAAAAAATTTAAAACACTTTTATGACCCTAAAACTTCATTCTTTTTCTTATGATTTAACAAAATTTAAAAATTTTAATGGGTCTCTAAAAGTATTGTGAACCATTTGATCTGTGCCACTATGACTAATAGATAAGTTGGCCCTGAATCAATGAAGTAAAGATCATAATTGAGGTGAAATAGGTCTTTTCCACTCTGAACCTTCATTTCTCAGATTTTACCTCGTACTAAAACCCCCTCCATAGTAGATGCTCAGTGGTGTAGCTCTAAACAAGAGAAATCTGAGAGAATATCTTCAAAATATCTTCACTCTTACATCCGCCTTTCTTATAGGGTTAGTCCTTCTAACTACTATATAGTTTCAGATTTTTGCTGAATTTTAAGTAATTGCCTGGACTGGGAAATTGCATTTATGGGACTAGGTTAAAACCGTTTTCCAGTGTCCTCTGACTCAACTAGTTTGCTTGATATTATTTTGACATTTCATCAGCAATTATATTTCTCACGGGTCTTAGAGAACTCTTAAAGTTTTCAAAGATTGAGATTAATTAATTAAATCAATTTAGTGACTTAACCAAGAATTGATGATAATGATGATGATGATAACTATAATAATTATGATGTTTTCTTATACATGTTTATTCATTCAAAAAAGGAATACAAATATGTGAATTTTAGTTCAGTTTCTTCCTTACAGTCAATATGTTTAATTAACTCTGCTTCTTACTTAACAATTATTCCTGTTCCCAAAAGAGTGAAAAACTAATAAATTAAAAATATTAATTTTTCCCAAAATACGTTGATTTAACAATAATGAAACTGACCTCAAAATTACATTAAAATGGTAAGGAGAATATGATATATTGTAAAGAGCACTGGGAATCAAGCTGCTTTAGCCTTACTTCTGCTCTTTACACTGTGAGAATTTGGGAAATTTAGGTGCCTTCTCTAGATTAAAAAATTTAGAAGGGGTAGAAAATTTCCAAGCCCTCTTCCAATGCTAGAATTCTGTGAAAGCAGCAAAAATGTCATAATCCTAATTAATAAAAATTATTTCATTCAACACCGTGCTTACACATATCTATCTATACTGCAAACTCTTTTGAAAGTGCAGGTTCTTGGCCCCAGTTTATGCCCTCACTCACTGCAGAGGTCCTAATTTCTAACAGATACCCCAGAATTGAGAAACGTTAATTTAGATAATAGAAGATTTATAAATGTCTCCATTTTACAAGAGTTTTAGCCTATCTGTGTCCTAATTAACAAAGATCTATGTTGAAGGAATTAATTGCATTAAGAGGTTGGGAGGAAAGCAAGGTATCTAACTATAGTAACATCGCAAAGGGCTAAGGGCATAGATCAAGTTCAACAATAAAGTCACAATACATAAGCAGAAGACTGTTATTAGGAAATAGGTTATAAATGCTAATGGGAACTGTAGATCAATAGAGTCAAAAATAGGAATATTATTGAAAAGTTATTAAAATCTGTCCTGTCTCAAAATTAACCACTAATAGTGATTAAAATTAATTTTGAGAAAGGGAAGATTTTAATTTCATCAATGGTTTGAGTCTGGAATATCCATTTATCTATTCCTTTGTCTTGTATTTTCTTTAGTTTTGAGAAACAATATTTTTGGAGTCTACTTCCTTAACTATATCTAATACTTACTTAGTGTTTACTATGTACTAAGCAATGTTCTAAGAGCTTTCTGTAGAATAAATCGTTTAATCGTCACAAGAACTCTATGATTTGGGTACAATCATTATCCCTGTTTTACAGATGAAGGCATAGAAATGTTTGATAGCTTGATCAAGGTGACCCAGGTGACATGGCAGCCATTGCTAAACTCTGTCAAATTATTGGTTCTCATTTTATTAACTTCAAAACACTATGTGGTGCATTTTAAATGATTTTACTTTTGATGTCCCCCTCCCGCCCGCCCCCCACACACACACATGCACACCACATGCCAGACATTGAGAGGGGAGAATGAGAGGAGGAGGGAAAAACGATAAATTAAGATATTCTCTGTGCTCATGTAGCTTACAAATACTGGCTTACATTTGTTATGTTTAATTGAAATGTTTTATATTTGCATTAATATAAATGTGTGCTTGGTATATACATTTTGCATGAATATTGTGAAAGAAGTCACAATACTTTGCTAAGCCAGTGTATACTCAGAGGTGGAGTGGGCACAGTGCACTTTTGTGCTTCCCAGAGCTCAGTCGGGAATTTGCGCACTTGAGTAAGCTGAATCTTTACAGTTTTGTAGAGGGCAAAGAGAAGAGAGACTCCCCTGAGGGTGGGAGTTAGATCAGTAGCCTGCAGCCCCCAGACATCTCAGTCCCTATCTGACCCATCTGCATTCCTTCCTCATAAGAACTCTTAAGATGTGAACTCATCCAGTGTTAGGAGACAAGTGACCTTAAAGTAGCCATTTCCCCAGCCATACTTGGTTTTAAAAGACAGAAAAACTTTGAAGAGCTAAAGGGAATAAATGGTGTCATTTGAGGACTCCTGAGAGAAGGAGATATCAAAGAGGTAGAGGAGAATGAAGAAATGGTGTCATGATATCTCTCAAGTTATTCCTCCTACACCTATGCTAGTCTCTCCTATATTAGAGGTTAATGATACATGGATCTTATTGTATCTAGAGTCAATCTTTTTAAGAATAACCACACTCCTTCCATTTTTAAAAGGCATATTTTTCTTCATTCATACATTTTTTTCATTATGTCTAATGATAATGTCAGTATATATGAAATTTTATGGAATTCATAAAAAACTGAAAATGTATCTAAACATAAGAAATTGGTCTTAAAAAGTGATCAGTCATCATTATACACATATCAGAATAGCTAAATTAAAAAGACTGATTATACCAAGTGTTGGCAAAGATGTGAAGAAACTGAAACTCTCATACACTGCTGGTAGGAATATTAAATAGTACATCCACTTTGGAAAATAATTTGACAGTTTCTTTAAAAGTTAAGCATTCTTTTACCATATGATTTAGTAATTCCACTCCTAGATATTCACTCAAGAGAAATGAAAGCATCCATGCAAAAGTCTATGGCACAAATGTTTACAGCAGCTTTATTTGTAATAGCCAAAAGCTCAAAAGGACCCCAGAGTACATAAAAAATGAAAGAATAAACCAATTGTGGTATATCCATGTAATGAAATACTACACAATAATAAAAACAAATGAATGACTGATACACGTATTTATGATGAGTGAAAGAAGCCAGAAGAAAAAGAGTAAATGGTGTATGATTCCATTTACTTGAAACTCTAGAAAATAAAAACTAAATTATAGTGACAGAAAGCAGATCAGAGGTTGCCTTTTGATTGTGGGATGAGTTGGGAGGGAGAGAGTGGGGAGGGATTACTAAGGGAAGCAAGGAGACTTAAGAACAATGGCTATGCTCATTATCTTGATTGTGGTGATGGTTTCACAGGTGTATGTATATTCCAAAACATATCAAATTACATAATTTAATATGTGACGTTATTCTATGCTTATTATATCTCAATAAAACCATTACTTTATAAAGGAGTAGTTAGTTTAAAGTTGAAGCAGAAAAAAAAATACTGGACAATAAACAGCTAGAAAAAAACAATGGACGGAGAAATGGAAAACTTAGCATTGAATGTATCAAAGTTTTTCAGATAAATCCTTCTATGATAAATGATAGACATAGTAGGTAGAAATGAAACAGTATATGTAATATCTTTCAAGAAGGGTTCAAAGGGAGATTTGCTTGTACAGTTTGGTAGAGATAAATGGTGGGAGGAAAAGACAAGAAAGCCAACACCTCTGACAATCTTGTAAAGCCTCTTCCAGGAAAGAAAATAAATTTAAAAGATTAAGAGTATGGAAAGATGAGAAGCCTTTTAAAAAAAAAAAGGACACATAATAAAAGGAAACTGATCAGATATCAAGGCAATATTAGAAAATAATGATATTGCTTAAGTGACCATTTATACTGTACACAGCACCACCTTGAGGAAAGAAATAGGAAATTCTATTTCATGTGTAATAGAACTCAATTCATTTATTGATTTATTCAGCCTTCATTCAACATTTACCTAGCACTTCTAAGTATACCCAGCATCACTCTAGATACTTGGGGTACAATAAACCAAAATAACAATAACAAAAAAATCCCTGTTCTCTTATAGCTTATTTATCAAGAAAAGCAGCTTTGTTTTAAATAATTTATGGTCATGTGTAAATTCATTTTACAAACTTTAAGACTGACATACACACACTACCAAATATAAAATAGATAACTAATAAGAACCTTCTGGGAGATTGGTTCAAGATGGCAGAGTAGAAGGACGTGTACTCACTTCCTCTTGCGAGAGCACCAGAATCACAGCTAACTGCTGAACAATCATCAACAGGAAGACACTGGAACTCATCAAAAAAGATACCGCACATCCAAAGACAAAAGAGAAGCCACAATGAGATGGTAGGAGGGGCACAATCATAACAAAATCAAATCCCATAAACACTGAGTGGGTGACTCACAAACTGGAGAACAATTATACCACAGAAGTCCACCCACTGGAGTGAAGGTTCAGAGACCCACGACAGGCTTCCCAACCTGGGGATCCAGGAACGGGAGGAAGAATTCCCAGAGAATCGGACTTTGAAGGCTAGAGGGATTTAATTACAGGACTTTGACAGGACTGGGGGAAACAGAGACTCCACTCTTGGAGGGCACACACAAAATAGTGTGCGCATCAGGACTCAGGGGGAAGAAGCAGTAACCCCACAGGAGACTGAACCAGACCTACCTGCTAGTGTTGGAGGGTCTCCTGCAGAGAAGGGGGGCAGGTGTGGCTCACTGTGGGGACAAGGACACAAGCAGCAGACGTTCTGGGAAGTACTCCTTGGCGTGAGCCCTCCCAGAGTTCACCATTAGACCCACCAAAGAGCCTGTAGTCTCCAGTGCTGGAGAGAACGTACCTCAACATAATAAAGGCCATATACGACAAACCCACAGCAAACATCATTCTCAATGGTGAAAAACTGAAAGCATTTCCTCTAAGCCATGGCAAACAGAGAGGGAAAAGAAATAAAAGGGATACAAATTGGAAAAGAAAAAAGAAAACTGTCACTGTTTGCAGATGACGTGATACTATACATAGATAATCCTAAAGATGCCACCAGAAAACTACTAGAGCTAATCAATGAATCTGGTAAAGTTGCACAATACAAAATTAATGCACAGAAATCTCTTGTATTCCTATACACTAACAATGAAACATCAGAAAGAGAAATTAAGGAAACAATCCCATTCACCATTGCAACATAAAGAATAAAATATCTAGGAATAAACCTACCTAAGGAGGTAAAAGAACTGTACTCAGAAAAGTATAAGACACTGATGAAAGAAATCAAAGATGACGCAAACAGATGGAGAGATATATCATGTTCGTGGATTGGAAGAATCAATATTGTGAAAATGACTATACTACCCAAAGCAATCTAAAGATTCAGTGCAATCCCTATCAAATTACCAATGACTTTTTTTTACAGAACTAGAACAAAAAGTCTTAAAATTTGTATGGAGACACAAAAGACCTTGAATAGCCAAAGCAATCTTGAGGGAAAAAAATGGAGCTGGAGGAATTAGACTCCCTGACTTCAGACTATACTTTAAAGCTACAGTAATCAAGACAATATGGTACTGGCACAAAAACATAAATATAGATCAATGGAACAGGATAGAAACCCAGAGATAAACCCATGCACCTATAGTCAACTAATCTATGACAAAAGAGGCAAGGATATACAATGGAGAAAAGACAGTCTCTTCAATAAGTGGTGCTGGGAAAACTGGACAGCTACATGTAAAAGAATGAAATTAGAACACTCCCTAACACCATACACAAAAATAAACTCAAAATAGATTAAAGACCTAAATGTAAGACCAGACACTATAAAACTCTTAGAGGAAAACATAGGAAGAACACTCTTTGACATAAATCACACCAAGATCTTTTTTCACCCACCTCCTAGAGTAATGGAATAAACAAATGGAACCTAATGAAATTTAAAAGCTTTTGCACAGCAAAGGAAACTATAAACAAGATGAAAAGACAGCCCTCAGAATGGGAGAAAATATTTGCAAATGAATCAACAGACAAAGGATTAATCTCCAAAATATATAAACAGCTCATGCAGCTCAATATTCAAAAAAGAAACAACCCAATCAAAATATGGGCAGAAGACCTAAATAGACATTTCTCCAAAGAAGACATACAGATGGCCAAGAGGCACATGAAAAGCTGCTCAACATCACTAATCATTAGAGAAATGCAAATCACACCAGTTAGAATGGGCATCATCAGAAATCTTCAAACAACAAATGCTGGAGAGGGTGTGGAGAAAAGGGAACCCTCTTGCACTGTTGGTGGGAATGTAAATTGATACAGCCACTATGGAGAACAGTATGGAGGTTCCTTAAAGAACTAAAAATAGAACTACCATATGACCCAGCAATCCCACTGCTGGACGTATACCCAGAGAAAACCATTATTCAGAAAGACACATGCACCCCAATGTTCATTGCAGCACTATTTACAATAGTCAGGTCATGGAAGCAACCTGAATGTCCATCGACAGACGAATGGATAAAGAAGTTGTGGTACATATATACAATGGAATATTACTCAGCCATAAAAAGGAATGAAATTGGGTCATCTTTAGAGACGTGGATGGACCTAGAGACTGTCATACAGAGTGAAGTAAGTTAGAAAGAGAAAAACAAATATCATATATTAACACATATATGTGGAATCTAGAAAAGTGGTACAGATGAACTGGTTTGCAAGGCAGAAATGGACACACAGATGTACAGAACAAACGTATGGACACCAAAGGGGGAAAGCTGGAGTGGGGCGTGATGGTAGTGGGATAAATTGGGAGGTTGGAATTGACATATATACACTAATAGGTATAAAATAGGTAACTAGGGGGCTTCCCTGGTGGCGCAGTGGTTGAGAATCTGCCTGCCAATGCAGGGGACACGGGTTCGAGCCCCGGTCTGGGAAGATCCCACATGCCGCGGAGCAACTAGGCCCGTGAGCCACAATTACTGAGCCTGCACGTCTGGAGCTTGTGCTCCGCAATAAGAGAGGCCATGATAGTGAGAGGCCCACACACTGCGATGGAGAGTGGCCCCCGCTCGCCGCAACTAGAGAAAGCCCTCGCACAGAAACAAAGACCCAACAAACACAGCCAAAAATAAATAAATAAATAAATAAAAATGTTAAAAAATAAAATAAAATAAAATAGGTAACTAATAAGAACCTGCTGTATAAAAAATAAACAAAGGAAAAAAAAAAGACCTTCCATGTAGTACAGGGAACTCTACTCAATACTCTGTAATGACCTATATGGGAATAGAATCTAAAAAAGTGGATGCATGTATATGTATAACTGATTCACTTTGCCATACAGCAGAAACTAACACAGCATTTTAAATCAACTATACTCCAATAAAAATCAATTTTAAAAATATTTTGAGCATTCAGAGGAAGCCTTTTTGTGGAAAATAAGCATAGAAGACCATTGTGTATTTTTACGTGGTTTTTCACATAATGGATTTGCATAAATCAGAGTTTTTTTGTACTCCTCCATAGTCAATTCTAAGATTGTTTAAAATAAAAGGTATGCTTTATCCCCCTTTTAGGACTGAGGCACACATCCATCCCAGCTTCAGGGGTGTAGGCTTCTAAAAACTCACAGCTGTGATCCCATCCTGGCATGACTGTACCCTTATATCAAACAGTCATTGGATTGTGGCTGCTCCGCCTTCCTGAAAGGTGTTTAAACTTGGGAGCTCTCTGTAGCCAAAAGCAGTTTCCAGTCTTCATTTCTCTCCATGCTTCAATCTGGATAGATTCTATTGCTATGTCTTCAAGTTCACTAATCTTTTCTTCTGCAGTTTCTAAACTGTTCTTAAACTATCCTGCAAATGTTAATTTCAGATGTTGTACTTTTCATTGCCAGAAGTTTTATTTTCCATTTATCTCATTATGCTCAGGTTTTCATTAAATCATTTAGCGTTTCAGCATACAGGCATACCTCATTTTATTGTGCTTTGCTTTATTGCACTTTGCAGATACTGTACTTTTTGTTTTTACAAATTAAAGTTTTATGGCAATCCTTCATTGAGAAAATCTATTGGAGCCTTTTTTTCAATGGCATTATTTTTTAATTAAGGTATTGTTTTCTTAGGCATATGCTATTGCACACTTAATAGACTACCGTATAGTGTAAATTTAACTTTTATATTTATTAGGAAATGAAGAAAAGTGTGTGACTCACTTTATTGAGATATTTTCTTTATTGTGGTGATCTGGAAGCAAACCCACAATATCTCCAAGGTATGCCAGTATTCATATGTTTTAAAGCAATCTTAAATTCTGTGTCTGCTAGTTGCCTCATCTCTGTTATCTCTGGGTCTGTTACTACTGACAGATTTTTTTTCCTCACTATGGATCTCATTTTCCATCCCTTTTTCTTGTTGTGTTTAATAATTTTTGATTGGATGCATGGACATAATGAATGTAACATTGTTGAGTATCTGAATGTTGTTTTCCTTCAAAGAGTATTGATCTTTGTTCTCACAGAAATTTAAGTTACTGGCAGATCAGCTTGATCCTTCCAAGGATTTTTTTAACCTTTGTTAAAGTGGGTCTAACCTCACCTGTATTCTGGGGATAGTTTAGCTCTAGTACCAAGAGAAGACCTTTCTGGGGTCTCTCTGACCCATAATTGAATACCAAAGATCTCCATTCTGGCAAGAGCTTAAACAACTCCCTGCCCTGTGTGAGCTCTGTGAGTTGTCAGTTTACAACCCTCTGGTCATTCTTTCCCTGGCCTCTGAAGTTTTATTCTATGCATGAGCAGCTGAGGATTTTGCCAAGAATGAAGAAGAACTTTAAAGCAGATTTCTAGAGCCCTTTTTTTCTGTAAATCTTTCCTCACCAGAACCCTGCCCCACATCTTCCAGCTGCCTCAAACTCCCTACCTTCCCATCTCTGTCTTCTCAACTCAGTGAGACCACTGTACTCTTTTTGTGATTCCCCTCCATGCACTCCCATTGGGGAAGTGTCCCCAGGCAGAAGACTGGGACAATGGTGGGATTTCCCCTCAAGTGTTTACCTTCTCTAAAACATCATGGCCCTGTATTTCCTGTAAATTCAATATATAAAAATAGCTGCTTCATATACTTTGTCCAGTATTCTAGCCATTTATGGTGCAAAGGTAAGTCCAGATCCTTGTCACTACACCATGGCTAGAAGTAAAGTCTCAAATTTTCTTTTTATCTAATCTGCACATGTAGTATAGTATGAATACAAGTTCATTTAGATAATTCATATCTCCATCTTTATAACATTGTTCTTTAAGAACATGTATTCGAGGTCCTAAGGTAGGAGAGGGCATATCTTTTTCTCTTTGCCAATCCTTAAGTAGTGGGAATGGAGGTGGGTGCTGGGAATAGAGACTTGAGATGCTGATAGCCATCCGAACAACATGCTGCCTCTCTGTATTCCTACATTTGTACAGGAAATGGTAACTCTCTAGGAAACAAACAAATGAACCCAAAATGAAGGGTAGTACTGCAAGGGAAGAAAGGAGCTGGAATCTAGACTGAAAATTGTGCTGACCTGAACTGTTCTATTGCAAGCTGGGGGCTTACCAGGACTTTACTATTTTGAAACACATTTTAGACTCTCCTCAAGGGAATAGATAAAATAAAGATTGCCAAACACAAGATATTACAGCTTGCATGTAAGAGCTCCTAAGTTTCACATTTGATAAATTTGTGCTTGGTATTCAAGGGTTACCATTGCCAAAAAATAAACAGAAAGTCCCAATAATTTACTATAGGCATTGAAATAATAGTTATAGAATTATTGAGATTAAGTTATTCTTCCGTTCCTTGTCTAACCTTTTCTAGCCTTCAACATCTTTTGTAGTAAAAAGTAACACATAATTAGAAATAATCCTGGCTTAGGCACAATCTCAGAAGTAATGCCGAAAGCCTTACCTTACTTTCAAAGCCTTTTATCCAGCTGCAGTGTTACTTAGTGATTTAGAACAAAGCCTTTACGATGAGGTAGACTTGAATCCTGGATGTGCTATTAGCATCTCCATAATCTTGGGGAAATTATTTAACTTCTCTAAGACTTAAGTATAAATGACCTAGTATATCGTTTGACACATAGTAGGCATCCTATACCAGTCAGAACAAGTAGAAATCACACAGCAGAGAGATTTTAAGATAAGGAATTGTTGAAGCTGGTAGTAGAGAACTAAAAGAGTCACACAGAGATAACACAGAGATAGTCAACAGCAGGATTTAGCTACTACCCCTATAGCTGCAGGAGCAAAGGAAGAAGACTGGGGTTTTACAATTTAAAAGGTTTGAGGAGGTGTCCCATGAAGCTGAGATTCAGACTTCTGAGTAGAGGGCATGCTGCTGAGCTGGTGTTGGTACCCCCTGAGTACATGAACAGACTGGGGCAGTGAATGAGCTCACCTTATTGTTTCCCTTCTCTTAGGGATTACTGTTCTATTTTTCTGAAGTCCTGTGTCTTAAAAACCACTGTTTCATATAATGTGTGTGGTTTTCTATTGTTTCAGGTGGGAAGTAAATCTGACCCCTGCTACTCCATCTTGGCCAAGAAGAATGTCTCTAATGTTTTCTAAATAAATAAACTAGCCAGTTTAGTTGATTTTCATACCCTGTTCAATTTTCCAGTGAATTTATAAAATCAGACAATTGTATAGCATAGCTTAGATGTAATGTCACTTAATAACATGTATCTCTCTAAAATCTAAGACCAAAAAGTTTTAAATCACCCTTAGCTCTCTCCTTCTTTCAATTCAATCACCCATCAGTAACTCTAGAACTAAATCCCAAATCCCACGACTTCTTGCCGTCCCCATTGCAAGTCACATCATCACATGCTTGGAATATGGTTTCAACTTCCTGATTGATCTGCTTAAATGACTGGCTCATTCCCTAACTTCCTCATAGCTTTACTCAAATGTCATGTTTTTTGTTCCTATCAGCACGACCCCAGCAATATTCCTTCAGACCACCAGCAGCAGTAGGTTCCAGTAGCTGCAACTGTTTTCAGTTCAGTTTTCCAACCCTCTCAGAACCAACCTCATTTCACCACATCAGAGAAGCCAGCCCCAGCCATCTGGAGTCTCCTCCTCAGAAATCTGGGTCCCAACCCCACGGGTCTCTCATGAAGGTGGCTATCAGCAGCAGATAGGAAGTGAGTTAAAGGTGTCCTCTAGAGCCTTCCTGGAACATGGGAAAGGCAAATGGAATCATGCATGGGATTCTGGGACTGCCTGCACACGCAGAAGGGTTTGGCATTGATCTGTTGTACATATTAGGGCTCTGCATACAATTTATTTGGCAAAACTGTCAATTTAAAAAAGTGTTTGAAAACTGCCCATGACCAAAATTAGATCAATAAGTTTTGCAGGGTATGCAAAGAAGTGCTCATATCACAAAATAAGGAAGGTATAATTCTTTGCCATAAGGCTTAAATGAGTCTCTTTCTGTCAGCAAGAGTCATGTTTGCATCTGGTGCTGGACTGGATTCATTATATTCATTTTATTAAATGTCAAATCTCATCAACAATTCTGCTCAGAGCAGGTTTAGACTAGTGACTTTAGTTTTCCTTTCATTTTGTCTATAGGATTCCAAACGGTCTATAGCGATTGCTAAGAGCAAATCCACACCACACTCCAGAGGGCAGTCAGATCTGGGACAACCACAGACAAGACCTGGTCACCTCTGTTGTCAACGGCACCTCGGTTCCCCAGTCTCTTAAATGACAAATTCTGTTTTATGAGCCTCAGAGCCCTGCTTAGTGCTGGAAGCATCTTTCCATGACTTCTCTACACTGTGTAAATGTGAAAATTTCCCAAATTCATAACATGTAACAATATTCTCCACTGATACTTAAACATACTTCTCATCTACAAATGCTAAGCTAAAACTTACTAGACCTTCCATTTCTCTTAGTCAGCTCCTCTGGTCTCAGAATCTTAGATTTTATTCCTTTTCTTTAGTACATTGAGCAAGAATTTTCTGACAAATCTGCCCCATACAGGTGATAGATTAGTCATGGTTTGGCTGTTTTGCTTCTTAAATCTTCAGCTCCAAAAGCTGAAGATTCCAAAAGGTAATCTTTTTAAAACATTGAGGGCATGAGAGTTTAGGTAGGGTAGGTTTCTCAGGCTTTACAAGTTCAGGTTAATGGTTTTAACTATGCATTTATTTATCTTATTTTTACATAGAAAGACTCTAAAAGAAACTAATAATTTCATCTTGATTTCTGGGAGAGGCATTCTGGCATCATGGTTAAAGAACATAGACTTGGAGCCACAGACACCTAGCTTTGAACTTTGACCATGGTATTGATGAGCTGAGGAACTTCAGGCAAAATATTTAACCTCCCTGAGTTTTAGTTTATACTTTTGTTAATACTTCACAGAAGAGAAAGAAGATGAGGTTTGCACAGAAAGTGCTAAACACGGTGTCTGGCAATTAATAACTACTGAAAAAACAGTCTGCTATTATTATTGTTATTATATTTTCCATCTCAGATTATTGTCCACTGAATTATTCAAATGGAACATAATTTTCCCAAACATATTTACCAGATAGAAAATATTCAACATTTGTTAATTCCACTGTTTAAGTAAGACCTAAATATCCTCCTTTTCTGTAGTCAGTGGTTTTCTGATTTCTGTTCTAGTAATATTTTGGCCAAATCTGAATCAAAGAGTATGATTTTTTTTTAAATCCATTTTTTTAAAAAACTTAAAAAATTTTTTTTAAGTTTTGATTTTTTAAAAACCTTTCCCAGCTTAGGAAGTACAGGTCAGATTATGCCTCTCAAGGAATAACTCCACATTCCCTAAATATCCTGAATAATGATCATTGACTTGAACTGAATTTGTGCAAACTGCTCTGAGGCTGCAGCACAGAAGGCTGCCCTCCCTAGGACAGAAGTAAAGGAGGACACAGGGTCTACCTGTTCTTCTCCCACCAAGACTGCTGTCCTCATCCTTGCTGCTCCTGCCACCCTATTGTTAATATTCTTTCCCCCTGAGCAAGAAAGTTATTCACCAAGAAAGTGGTATTAGATCTTCCTTTTTCTAGGTGGAAACATTTGTTTTATAATCTGTTACAGACCTTCCTTGACTTATGATAGGGTTACATGCTGGTAAACTCATCATAAGTCAAAAACATCATGTCAAAAATGCACTGAATACATCTACCTTACCAAACATCATAGCTTAGCCTAGCCTACCTTAAATGTGCTCAGAACACTTACATTAGCTTATAGTTGGGCAAATTCATCTAACATAAAGCCCATTTTATAATAAAGTATGTAATATCTCGTGTAATTTATTGAATACTGTATTGAAAGTGAAAAACAGAATGGTTGTGTAGGTACAGAGGGTTGTAAATATATTGGTTGTTTCCCCTCTTGATCCCGTGGCTGACAGAGATGAGGCTTGCTGCCCTGCCTATCAACATGAGAGAGTATCAAAATGCATATCACTAGCCTGGGGAAAAGATCAAAATTCAAAATTTGAAGTACAGTTTCTACTGAATGTGTATCTCTTTCACACCACTGAAAGGTGAAAAATCATGAACCATCTGTATTTATATTGATAAATTCCCTGAGGTTAGCGTGCCTGATATGATACTTTCCAACAGATCCCTTTTCTTCCGAGTCAATCAAGGACAGTGAACACGACTTAGCTCTCCTTCCATCACCAGTTCTCACGCAATGCCTGGAATGTGCAATAAATCCTGAATTACAACATCACCTTAGAGCAGTGGTAGTCTTGACGGATTTGGTTTTGCATGGATTGCCCAACCACACCTGAGGGATATTCCATGTCCATTAGCCAGTGTGAGTGGCCTTCTATTTTAATGATTTTCAGTCAGGTGAAGGGATGAGAAGAAGGTGGGCTGTTAACCTCCCCTGAAAAATTATGCTTGCTTCAGTTGTATTTGTGTGTGTGTGTGTGTGTGTGTGTGTGTGTGTGTGTTTGGAGTACCCTAAAGTCTGTAGACTTCATCAGATTGTTGACAAATAAAATCATATTAACATCCATATCCAAATGCCTGGGAGTCATCAGTGTGTGCTGTGTTCTGCTTGTACCTGATACCTATTGCTTCACCTCAAGGCTTCCTGCATGGGCTCCTACTGCCTGTGAGACTACCCCTTGCTAATGCAAACAAGGAACCCTCATACCAAAGACAGAAGCACTGTTCGTGAAGGTCCCATAGCCACTGACCCTTGAGGTGTCAGAGCGGTGCTGGATTCCTTTCCAATGGGGAGAAGGCTCTTTCCCATGTCTGTGCAACAAGCTGTTACCTGGGCCCTGCCACAGAGCCGCCCATCTTCACAACCTACCCGGCCCCAAGGGAACCACTCTTTCAGCCTCTGTCTGGACTCCTTCCTCTGTCCAGTCCAGGAAGCTCAGAGAATGTTTTTCTATGCCTTGCATTGTCTTCTGCATCATTTCAGTACACCCACAATAAGCAAGCACTTTTCTCACTTCTCCGGAGTGCCATCACGTATAGATCAATGCAGGCAAGTAAGTAGTGACAGGCCACGAGTTCAAATGGTCAGACCCCACGTCCTCACCTGGACTTAGCTGTGGCATCCTGCCACATATTTTAAGACGAAGGGAAGCTTGTGTATTCCTTAGTTTGATGTAGTGTTGTATTTGATTCATAACTATACACTGTGAACCTGTTTCTACCTAAATTCCCTTTATTATGACTGTGAGGTAAATAATTAGGAAACATGGATTCTTATTTCCAGTTCTTCCTGAAACCGTTGGTGTGATAGTGACATGTATAATTTATCAATTTGGGCCTGTTTCTCTATCTACAAGATAAAGGATGAGTCCACATGGTTTCTAAAATCTCTCTCTGGCCTATTTTATTTGCTGCTAATAAAATAGAATATTTTCCTTCGTGTTGGTTTTCAATGATGGAGGTAGTGACTATCGTGTTTTCTGTAAAAATAGTTTGGTATTATATTAGATTATCAGTTATTTCTCTGGTTCCAAACCTGTTTATTACCCTTCCACATACAGCTGAGATATAACCTGTGAGTTACACTATGTCCCAACTAGTTTATTAAAAAATTAGTATTATTTTCACAATATAGTTCAGATCATGTTGAATTTAAAAGATTAACACATGTCCAATGAGAAAAAAAAATCAGCATGAAATGTCTGCCCGAATATATTATAGCAGCCCTGATTTAAATAGGATGTATCCTCCTGGTTTCTCATAGCTGCCGATGCCAAGGTACTATTAGACACAGACATATTCGACAGGGCAAACAAAATTGTTGATGTTTGTGCAAAGGTTCTCTCATATTAGCAGTCATAATATTTTTATTTAAACAGCCTCGGCAGTTTGGATCACAGTTTGAGAGTGCCTAAGAGTTTGAGACTGAGTTTGTTTGTACTCTCTCATATGTTCAAGTGCAGACAACATTGTTCACAGCACTTTCCTAGAAGGCAAACAAAGGATAAGACATTTCAGTACTGTTGGTGAAATTGGCATTTAGAAGAATATAAACTACTATCCATCCATACATTCCTTAAAAATCTGGAAAGAGATCTTTATAGACAACCATAAATCATAAGTATTGGCTGAGTGATTTTGCCATATATACATATATGAGATTTGGGCACTAATGAAACAATATTTTACTTGTGATAAAGGTAACATTCTACTTAGCGTAAGAGTATATATATGTATATACATGGCAAATCATATATATGTTACACATGACATATGGTATATAAATGTGTGTGTATATATATATATATTTGTATATTATATATATAAAAAAGCATATTTATAGGAATTTGAAATCTCCATTAAAACATTTTTAAATGCCTACACTGAGGTATTTTTGTAGAGTTTTACATACTCTATATTTTTCAAATAATAATTTACATCAATACAGTATTTCATGGTTTTCAGAACATTGATATGTACATGATGGTATTTAATTCTCTCCAAAAGAAAAAAAAAAAAAAGAAAACATTTTCTACATTTTGAAAGCTGAATCTTGGAAAGGATGAATGACTTTTCCAAAGTCACATAAGTACTGAAGGCAGATATGGAAATCCATGTCTTTGGATTCTGAATCTAGTATTTTTTCTAATGAGCTGTAAAACCTATCTGTTTAGTGATTAATGTCATCAATAAAATCAATTATCCTTAGTCTTCCACTTCTTACTTTATAATGAAATATACTCTTCATTGATGAAAGAAAAATATTCTTATGTTAAGAAATGAGGATAGATTTTTTTTTTTAACTTCACACAATTCTTGCATATTCCCTTAGAAAGAACTATTTTATATTATGTCCAAAATTATTTTATTCATTTTGGTGGAGGTGGGGTTTGGGAAGAGAAGAATCATGGACGTATTTCCCTCCACTTTGTACAAGTGAGAAAGATGACCTGGGAAGCCGTCCTGAGAGGGAGCAGGATAGACTCAAAAAAGTATAGACTTTGGAATTAAGCCAACGTGGATTTTAATCCCAGCACCACCACATTTTCCTGGCCAAATATCCTTAGGTAAGTCAGTGTCTGACTCTTAATTTTCTCACCTGTTAAATGGGCTAAATAATCTTATTTGACAGGACTATTATGAAAATTGGGTAAATAATACATGAAAACATGGCGACATCGTAGCCACATAAATGTTAGTTTTTATTTGTGTCAGTTGATCCAGACATCAAACAGACAACACGTAAGCTTTGCTTCCCTAGTTTAAATTTCCTTTTCATGCTTTTGGTTGGTGTTGATCTGGAAAACGCTAAGAAATTCATCCTGGTGTGGCGCAGAGGATCAGCAACAACTCTCAGTCCCTGTTGAAATCTTTCTTGCACAAATACATGCTTGTTTTCACTTCCACGCCAATCAAAGAATTAAGCAAGACAATTTTTAAAATTCTCTCTAGTTTTTTATTTTCTCAATCCTTGCACATTTTATAATCTTTATGATCATACATTTATCTGCCAACATTCCCCCTCTCCCATTCTTATAAAGCAAGAGGAAAAGAAAAATTACATTCACTACCACTGTTTTAGAACAAACTATCTGAGTGATTTTACATATAGGTGTTGGAGTAGGTGAAAAAAATAATGAGAAACAGCTCACTCACCCCCACTATTTTCTCATCTACTAGCTCCCTCCTGATGGTGGTCTCTTTCCCAACCCAGTCCTGAACCTGAATCAAAGAGTCATCATCTAAGGTTACCGTACTCTGAAAAACAGGCAAGACCAAATTCAGCTCAGACTGCCATATTTGAACTCTAAAATTTTATCAGGTGCCAAATTCTTTTCAGCTGTTGTGATACTCTCAGGTAGCTTTAGAATGGTGTTTACAATTCCATTTATTTTAAGACTCTGTCAACAATAAATTTGTTGGCTGATTTTTCTGGGGATAGAAAAAGTTTTATAAGAGTGAAAACAAAATATCTTGAGTAAGTAAAGATTTTTTAAAATAGTTTATTGTATAGGCCAAGTATTATCTTTCTGCATAAAGAATCACAGGTAAGTTTCAACCTTAAAAATGCACATGAAGCTAATTCAAACCCCTACTGTAAGATCACATTTCCTCTTCTTACCTCAACAATATATTCCGTACAGCTTATGGAAAAACCTCGAACGCACTTTTTGGCCACACAATAAAAATAATGATAATAATAATCACAACAACAGTAACTACCACTTATGTAGCACTATTTATTGTGTGAGGCACTCTTCAAGAGTATTAATATATTAACCCATGTAATCCTCACAACAATTTTATGACATAAGTACTATAATAATCCCCTTCTGCAAATGAAAAGACTGAGTCAGCAAGAGTCTGTGACTTGCCCAAAGTCACATGGTTGATTGGTGGCAGAGGTAGGATTCACACTCAAGCAGTTCTGAGCCAGAGTCTGCATCTTGCTCCACAAAGTTTAGAGATATCTCTGATTAAACTCTACTCTAGTGCAATACCATAGTATATAATCATCGGGAAGCACACATCTCAGAGTTTACACATCTACCAAGTTGGGCCTTTTACAAAATTATTTACAGTCTGTCCCGTGACAGAGGTAATGATGGTCACCAAATTTTCTTTCTGCTCTCCTATATTTTTCAGCCTTTTTATTCTAGTAGATTTTTAATTTACTATAGGCATCTTTATTAAACATTTTTGGTCAAAATTCTTCTTCCATTTGATATTATACAGGAATTTGAAGTCTCATATTATTTAAGAACTATCTGATAATGTGGTATTCAGTTCCTTTTGTCAGGACCTCACCCTCCATATTGTTTAACAATCCTCTATTGAGTGTATTCATTCAAATGATAAATATTTATCGAGCAAACATTATGTAACAAACAGTGGGTTCTGTAAAACAGAACAGACAAGAAATCCTTTCTTTGAAGATCTTACATTCTAGTTTGGGGGAACAGACAATAAACAAAAAAATATAAATAGTGTAATATAAATTGTGTATTCAATTTGGAGCCCATAAGATGAGTGAAACTGTGTGTGTCACTTCCAGGCTGAGGCAATAAAAAGCCCAGTGTGTCTTTCTCTATCTTGTTGACTGAGAACACAAACTTCAGATGGTCCAACTAAAAGATAGTTGAACCTCCTTTGGCTTGGGCCCTGGAGAAATTAAGAGGGGCAAGTACCATATGCCTCCATTTCTTGCCACCTTCTCCCCCCCACACAGAAACTTCCCCAACTCCACCACAACACTGAATATGTACTATGAGTTAGAACTCCAAATGTGTAAGCCACTGAGAACTTGTGGATAATTTGTTACTGTGATTGATATGACCTCACCTATACTGGCTAATACAAGTTTTATTCATTGTAATTCTATGTGTGGAAAACTGCTGCAAAATAGAAAGGTAGACGTTCTGTTTCTGAGAGAACAATCTAAAGAAATAATTCTCAAAATGTGTTCTGCTAAGCATCTGCATCAGAATTGTTAAAAATACAGTTTTCAGGTACTGGCCCCAGATATCAGAGCCTCTGGGATGAGACCTAGAAGTAGGTATTTTTTACAAACATCCTGAGAGATTTATGTGTGTATTAAAATTTGAGATCCTCAGACCTAAGCTTAAGCCCCAAATTAATCTAACACAGACTTTAGATATGTTTGCTATAACTGCTTACTTACTTGGGATGATTTCAAAATTAACATTCTTACGAAATTTATCTGAAAGAGTGTTGAAAGTCTCACCTTAGTTTTATGGCCACCTGGTGTGGTTTCCTCAAACTCTTCTCCCAGTTTAAAGGATTCTTCCAGATCTTTATTTCTTCCCTTACATTCTTACATGTTCACATGTTTGTTTTTTCTATTATGTATTTTTACTGTGGTAAAATACATATAACACAAAATTTACCATTCTAACCATTTTAAAGTGTACAATTAAGTGACATTAAGTACATTCACGATGTTATACAACCATTACCACTATTAAAAATTCTATACATACTAATACTAATATTTATTTATCTGTCCCCTTATTGATGGGCATTTTGTTGTTTCCTTTTTTGTTGGTATTACAAATAATGCTGTAGTGAACATCATTGCACACACAACTTTGTGCAGTACATGTAGGAGTATATTCTATGGAAATAGTATTACATATACTTCAATACTTAAGTTAAATTTCTAAGAGAAGATACATTGGGGAGACACTGTAACATGGTTCATGGAATTCATATTGTGAAACATGATGGCAAGATGTGACAGGTTGGAAAATTGTTCCCAAAGATACTCACGTCCTAGTCCCTGGAACCGGTGAATGTTACTTTATATGCCAAAGGGGGTTTTGCAAATATGGCTAATTTAAGGATCTTGAAATAGGGAGATAACCTTGGATTATCCAGGTGGACCCTAAATATAGTCACAAATTTCTGTATAAGAAGAAATTTTCCTTGTAAGAAGAGGAAGAGGGATATTAAACTACAGAAGAGGAGAAAATGTGACAATAGGAGCAAAGACTGAAGTGTTGTGGCCACATGCCAAGGAATGCCAGCTGCCATCAGAAACTGGAACACAAGATCTATTCTGCAAATCCTCAGAAAATTTAGAGCAAATGTTTGCAAAATGATCATTTTTTTAAATAATTGTGACTTTTTGTTTAAAATCATTTATTGAAATCATTTGCCATTTAGTATATGGCACATGCACGTTTTATCTATGTAAATCCATGGTCAATTATATGAGAGGAGGGGTTATGTCAATTTCAACCAGTTTTACACAGAACTGTATCTAGGTGCTAAATTAATATTTATTGTTTCTGTGTGAAAAACTGAAGGGAGGGGTTCACACAGAGCAAGTTCTCTGCTATCAAAGCTCCCATTTTTACTGGCTATGATATGCAAGTAAATATGGCTCACCCAGTTCTTTCATATATTCTTCAAAATTTTCACAAGGAATGGATTTCCATGTTCCCTGGAACCGATCAACCATTCTGCCTAAGTTGACTTTAAAGAAAAATAGCATCATATGAATGAGTATGTTCCCTGAAATAGTGTTGGAACCTGTTTTTAATACAATTCTGGTAGATAGTGCAGAAAAGTCAGGGAAAAAAATAAGACACCCTAATCCTTGTCATCTTCCCATCAAACCATCCAAAGTCGGAAAGCTGTCTCAAATGTAAGTAAGTCAGGATGAAAATGGAACATGGTACAGATTTCAGCAGGACTAGATATAACTTTTCCATCTCTAATTTAGGATCAAACCTGGATGTTACAAATTCTCTCTAGTTCCTTCCCTAAGAACTGCTGCACACACAGAGCAATGTGTAAGGGATAAACCTAGGCAGCTGTGTTTATGCCATAGGACCCCTAAGCTCCAGCTCTTTCTCTCTCTTTCTCTGAGCAAGAATGATCTGGAAAAAAAGCCAATTTATCAGCTGTTTAGCGAGCTTATCATATTCTCAGTTTTGATACTTTGAACTAAAAACCAGAGAGACTTCATAGATGGCATTTGGCATTTGAACCAAAAAGCTAAGTTTAGTCAGGGCTAGAACAATCATTTTAAGTCATGTACATATTGAGCAAGAGAATGAAGCAGAAAAAAAAGGAAGGAAATACAGCAACTATACTTCAATTAAAAATAAAAAATAAAATAAAAAGAAGCAAAGAGATCGTGTTATATACACAAATACACAAAGACTTGTTATTGATGCTTTTCCATATGCCAGCTCAATTTCGCATAAGCTTAGATAGTCGTCATTGCCATGGGAACACCAAATATCTTCTTAGTAAATCCCCCTTAATCTAGGCTAAATTCTGCTCCTTTCAACCTTGACTGTAACACTTTGATGTCCATGGATATCTATCTGTAAGGAATCAGAACAGAGGAAATGAAATATAATAGTAAATACACCAACTAGAGAAGAGGAGTCTCTAAAGGATAACTTACAAAACAAGCACAGCCTTACACATACCATCAGCCCCAAGGACATCATTGTTAATTCCAGGCAGTGCTTGATGTCCATATTCTGACACAGAGTTATTAAGAAAAAGTGAAATTAATTAAAATCTTTTTAAGACAGGAAAGGAAATACAACGTTCTATAACAATTCCCATTAAAATGTTAAATGTCCACTATCTAAATATCCGCAAAGACACTTATCCAGGCCAATGGTCTTACAGAAAATTATTCAACAAACATTTATGGAACAGCTAGGATTATACACCTAATATGAGGCTAAGCAATTTTGCAGACACCGTTGATTTAATGTCCTAACTAGAATTGGAAAAGATACTATAGTTTGTTTCTGTTTTTCTTCCTTTCCTGTGTTAGGCAGTTCAACGTTATGATTTTTTTTTTTTTTTACATTAATGTGTACAATTTGTAAAGTTATGCCCACTCAATTGAATAGGCATGAGGCTGACTCCAGGAAATGACTCACCTATGAAGGTACTAATGAGATTAAAATTAGGCACCAAAGATGTTAAAATTCCTTGGATGTTTCAAGAAAATGTCCACTCTGTTGCCTCATATGTTGGATGCACATTAATCCCCCAACATAAGGAAAATCACCTATAGAAAATCATCTCCTCGAAGAAGTCACTTTGGGAGCTCAGCGTTTGTGTCCATTGCTGGCAGGTTAGGCATTCAAAGATGTCGATGGACCAGAGCCCAGGCACAGCCTCTAACTCTGCCCCCGTGGTCCCTCCGTTCCTGTGATCATTGTGTCAGTTCAAAGACCGGCCAATGTACACACTGGCCTAGTCATGCGTCTGATTGGTTGTTCCTGCCTTTTCTGTGATGAAGGCTTTCTGGTGTCCATTAATATGTGTATTAAAGATCTTTACACCTTATCCCCTTTCCTGTAAGTACATCCATATTCCTTTATGCCAAACTTCTTTGTCTCCAATTTTTTAGTCCTTTTCCTTCAAACCCCTGACCAGCCTATCAGACTGTATTCCCTCTACCCACGAGGATGTGTATATTCTCATCTCAGGCCACTGCTCCCTCCACACAAAATGAGTCACAGGAGCACCACTCTGAGCTTTGTCCATGGGGACGATTTTTCTCACCACTGGTTTTCAAGTACCCTCCCAACCTGAGTATAATCAACCCACTGCTCACTTTCAGCCTGCATCCACTTGCTGAGCTGAGCTATCCATAACAGATGTCCAGGCTTCTCCCACTGCTTCCGCTGGTCACACGAGACACCCCTCCCCCCCTCCCCCCCTCCCCCCCCCCCAGTTCTAGGAACGATCTGAGGGGGTGGGTGCTGGTACTCCTGTGGTGGGTGACATGGTCTGGGCTACCTGCTCATGCAGTTACCTCATGTCTTCTGGTCTTGCTTAGCCTCGAACCCAGTTGCACAATCTCTATCTCATGTTGGATTGCTGCTGGGTCTGCCTGAGTTTATGACTCTGTGGGTCTGACAGAACCCAGATCGTAATGGACAGTACCAGACCCATGGTTACTTGGTGTCCTATAATCAAGAATTCTGTCTCTACTCAGCCCCCTTAACACACCAGGAACTCTTTTTCAAAAAACATATAAATTTCCGTTGCAGATGGCATGGCCTTGTTCCCAAATGCCAGAGGTCTGTGTTGGCCACTCCCACCCAGGCTTCACCTATGTGTCACACTGGATCTTTTCCCGTCACTAACCCCTCCAACAGCATAGGGTTTGCCAGATCATCTGGCCCAAGCAGCAGGGCTGCTTGCATTGCAGCCCTGACTTCCTGATCCGGGCCTCACTCAAAGTAGGGAGATTTACTTGTCACCCAATATATGGGCTGGAACACATTCCTAGATGTAGGATATGTTGGCATCATAGGCCAAAGCATCCTACCAGGAATTCTTTTTCCTTCTTTCTGGTAGAAAGGTAAGATGCAGCAATTTGTCTTATGGAAGAGATGTCTTCACCTGCCCTTGACCCACCTGGATCACTAAAGACTTTACAACAGTGGAGGTTCCCTCAGTTGTCACCAACTTTAACTCCCATACTTGGCAATCCCTGTGTCTTACCAACACCTCCAGTATGCTAGCCACTTCTTGCTCACCCTCCTAATCAACACAAGTTTGCACAGGATGTCCAGACAGCCCGTATATTATCTGATTATATTATGACAGAGAGCAGGTGGTAATGTAGCCCCAGACAAACCTGTAAATGTATATTGTTATCAGTTCTATGTAATTGCAAACAGTTTCTGATCTTTCCTGATTGGGACAGAAAAAAATGCCAAATCCCTGTGTGCATGCCATGTACCTGAGGCCGTATTAATCTGCTCTTGCAAAGGTAACACATCTAGCACAGTAGCCACAATTGGGGCCATTATTTGAGCTTGCTGTGGCCTACAGTCATTCTCCAAGATTCATTTGGTTTGTACAGTGGTGAGACTGGTGAATTAAATGGAGCTGTGATATGGACCACTATCCCTTGCATTCTTAAGATCCTTTAGAGCAGCATTAATTTCTACCATTCCTCATCATCACCACCTCCAAATGCAATATTTTTGGATTCACCATCTTAGCCAGGACTGACAAGGGGATGGGGATAGAAAGGATGGGAGAGTAGAGGTGCAGTTTCAAAAGATTCCACGTCACCTTCTCACTATGATAGCTCATTTGGTTTGAATGAGAAGAATTCAAGATGGAGGCTGCTCCAACAGCCACCTACATCAATCTCAATTCTACATTCAGGGACTGGGGAGGTGACCACTGGCTGGGTCCACGGACCTACTGGACCTACTGAGAGCCAGACTCTGACCAGGATATTGTTTATTACTTGGGCCCGGTATGCCTCCTCTCTAATATGATGTTTTGGAACTCTGTGAATCAATGTTAATTCAGATCCAATACCCTCAAAATATTTGGATATTCCTCTTTCCCCAGTGTGTATTTTCTCAGCTGAATTACCATAGGTCTTTTTGAGGAAAATGGGGGAAATTAACATACTATATTTTTCCCATGAAATTTCAAGATACTTCCTCCTATGGACTTGGCCACCTCTTCAGCCAGTGGTTTCTGGGTCTGAAAACTGCCTGAGGTCTGAGATCTGGGCAAAGGATCATGAATTTCTATGGGGGTGACCACCCTCAGCCTACTGTTCATCTATTCTTGCCTTCTTTTGATTGTATGGATTAAGCAGTACCCCCATTGGTTATTCATCTATTTTGCCTTTAGGGGCGCCATGTTCTATTAATCGTCTCCACAATGCCCTCCAAGTCAAGCCCCCTTAGCTGCAATGCCCTGGCTTTGGCAGTCAAGTGCTGCCACCCGGCCCCTATTTTGCTTCAGAGTCTCATCATCCCCATTTCCCCATTGCTATCAATGAGCCAAGGGATTGATTGACATAGATGTAATACAGATAAGATATAGATATAAATATTGGTTCTCTTTTTACAGAAAGGTATTGTAACTATATTGATCCATCACAGAAGTACAGAGCTTATCATATTCCTGCAGAGAAAGAGAGAGGAGAACCCCACCATACAAGAGTTTCCAGTGTTTTGGAATATTGAACTTGAGTTATTTCAGCTAAGCAATTTGTTTTTGTTTTTTTTTAACATCTTTATTGGAGTATAATTACTTTACAATGGTGTGTTAGTTTCTGCTTTATAATAAAGTGAATCAGCTATACATATACATATATCCCCATATCTCCTCCCTCTTGCATCTCCCTCCCTCCCACCTTCCCTATCCCACCCCTCTAGGTGGTCACAAAGCACCGAGCTGATCTCCCTGTGCTATGCAGCTGCTTCCCACTAGCTATCTATTTTACATTTGGTAGTATATATAAGTCCATGCCACTCTCTCACTTCATCCCAGGTTGCCTTTCTCCCTCTCTGTGTCCTCAAGTCCATTCTCAATGTCTGTGTCTTTATTCCTGTCCTGCCCCTAGGTTCTTCATAACCTTTTTTTTTTTTTTTAGATTTCATATATATGTGATTTGAATTGCACTGGAGCTGGACAAGGCATAGTGCACACTCTGCAGAGACTGGCATGCTAGAAAAACTCAGGCTTCACTCATTTGCTATTCATTCAATAAACTTTTGAGTGCCTCCTAAATGAAAGACCCCTGTGCTAGGCACTGGGTGTATAATGGTGAATGAAAGAGATGTGCAAAATGTTTCCAGCATTATGAAAGAGAATCTGAAATTATGCTAAATTCCCCAATGTTTCCACATGGAGATCTCTCTGTATGGTAAAAGTGTGGAGAACCGTTTGCTATTTTAGAGCAGGGGTTGGCAAGCTATGACCTATGTACTAAATCCAGCCACCACCTATAGGTGAAGATTTATTGGAACACAGCCCTACTTATTATCTATGGCTGCTTTCAGGCTACAACAGCAGAGTGGGGTAGTTGTGACAGACACCAACCACATGGTTCGCAAAGCCTCAAATATTTACTGTCTGGACCTTTATAGAAAAATGTTTGCTAACCCCCATTTTAGTCTCAAGTGTGACTATTTAAAACTCAGGATCATAACAACTACTGTGTTTGTAGGCTTTCTTTGCTTGGGATACAAGAGTGGTGGATAACATTTTGCCTACCACAGCTTTTTAATCAAGAAAACACATTTTTATAACTATTTCACAGATAATGCCAACAGAAAATTTACTATAAAAAGCCAAGCTCATTTTTACAAAAGTCATGTGAGACAGATAGTTATCAGTATATACAAATGAAATATTTTAAAAATTGCTTTGAATGCTACAAGGCAGGACACAAGAGTTTAAAATTCATTGATTAGGCAAGAAACAGGATAAAAAAGCTGTCCTGCCGTCTGCCTCTTCATGAGTCTAACCTCAAATGAGTAAGGGTTGTGTTAAATTCGAAAGCTTTCTGCAGAAATAACCCTGAGTATCCCACCCTTTTAGTGACCTTAGTGATGTTGAGCCTTCAGATTTTTCATGCACCTCTAATGGACTTAGATTAAAACTATATTGTAAGAAAAAAATCTTTAATAATTTTTTAAAGGAAGATGTTTTGACAATAGGAAAAGTCTACTACAAACAGTTTAGGTGCTGTAGCAAACAGAAGGTAGTGATCTAAAGAGTTACATGGCTCTCTTCTTATATTAGTTGGGTTTTGCAGGGTGTTTATGGAACGCGGGAAGGCAGCCCTCTTTGGTCACCCCCTCAGTGTGTGCTGCTCAAGGACAACGGAAAAAGACTGGTGACTTGGCCATTTGGGAGACTCAGGGTGTTTCTACATTGCCCCTACTGTTCAAAAGAGTAGGTGGAGGTAAACAGCAGACAGAACTGAATGGAATAAGGCACACAGACACACAAGCAAGCAATAACATGGCACCCTTCTTCACACATTTGTTCAATATTTTTTAGTAGGGGTTAGGAAGTGTAGTAGTTGAATTATGACCCCCCCCAAAAAAAAGATGTGTCCAAGTCCTAACCCCCAGTACTTGTGAATGTGAACTTGTTTAAAAATAGGGTCTTTGCAGATGTAATTAAACTAAGGATTTCAAGATGAGATCATCCTGGATTTACGGTGTGCCCTAAATCCAATGACACATGTCTTTATAAGAGAAGGAGAGACAGATCTGAGACCCAGAGACAGAGGAAAAGGTCATGTGAAGATCAAGTGAGGCAGAAATTGGAGGGTGGCCATGAGCCAAGTACTACCAGCAGCCACAGGAAGCTAGGAGAGAGGCAGGGCGTGGATTCTTCCTCAGAGCCTCCAGAAGGCTGTCAACACCTTAATTTCATGCTTCTGGACTTCAAAACTCTAAGAGAATAAATTTCTCTCATTTTAAGCTACCAGCTTGTGAGGATTTGTTATTGTAGCCCTAGGAAACTAGTAAAGGGAGAAACTAATTTTTAAAGATCTTGGACAGTTTATGTTTAAAATAAGGAGTTTATTTAATTATACAAAATGACATTTAAACTCATTGTTTTTATTTTACTGGATTTTGGTTTTGGTCAGTTAAAAGTTATCATCTTATTTACCAAGGATAGATGTAACTTTATATAGATAATAATAATAATATAGTAATTTTGATAATAAAATAAAAAGCTAAATATAAGTAGTAAATAATAGTACAATTATATCATAAAATTATATAAATTAAATTTTTTTCCTCAGTTCAAGTAAGAAAAACATTTTCCTTATTTCTCTAGTTTTTTCATCTTCCCCTGCCGCCTCCCGCCAGTTTTCTCTTGAAATATTCAGAATCATACAACTTCTTTTGGGTGAACATTGAAGGATATAAGATTTAGACAATAAAATAAATTACTTGACACTAGAAAACAGTACTATGTTGTGCTTTATTCTGTTTCAGAATTTCAGCAGATTGCTAACTTTAGGCTGGTCTTGGAGTTGAGTGCTGTCCACTTCTGAGCAGTCATGTGATTTGGACAAATCAAAATAAGAGAGAGGCTTCCTGGGGGGATGAAGAAAGACAGCAAGTTCAGAGCCAGGCAGGCAGAAGGCCAATGATTCAGACCCTGCTGGGTTCCCAGGCTCTCCTGCCCATTTCTTCCCACAGTTGGAGCTGTTTGAAACCCATCTGCTGCCTTAGCATTGTCCTGAGGCCACAGTGACACATTCACCAGTAAAGTAGCATGAACTTCAGTGGTTCCCAAGGTTCACTTGCATTTGTAAAAATGCCAACACATGTGTGCCACCCTAGATTTTCTCAATCCAAATTGCCAGGGACCAGACCTGACAATATGAATTTAGAATCTCTCCCAGGTGAATCTAGTCAAGCATATGGCTCAGAAATGAAGGACAAATGTGCCAGACCAGTGGTTCTCGAAGTCTCGAAGTGTGGTCCCTGGATCAGTAACATCACCATCACCCGGGAACTTTTAGAAATGCAAATTCCTGGGCCCCACCCCAGGCTTGCTGAATCAGAAATGGGAAAGGGGCCTAGTCATCGATGTTTTAACAAGTCTTCCAGGTGATTCTTGAGAGTGCTCAAATTTGAGAACCATTGCCCACATTTAGACTCACTTCCAAAGAAGAGTCTGGAAAGGGGAAAATAGTAATTTTAAAAACCTGGTGGGCATCACTTTAACCACGTAATCAAGTTTAACATCCTCTTTGTTAAATCTTGCTAATGTCATGTGCCCCCTGATACGATGAAGCTCTTTACCTCTGTGGTCTTCTTCCTAGAGAACCATAACCCGGATCTAATCATTAGGAAGTGTCAGACATGTGAAGAAAAACTGAGGGACACTCTACAAAATACTCTTCAAGACTGTCAAGGTCTTGAATAACAAGGAAAAACTGAGAAACTGTCACAGATTGGAGGAAAATAAGGAGACATGACAACTGAACACGATGTGGGATCCTGAATTGGATCCTGGAACAGAAAATGACATTAGTGGAAAAACTGGAGAAAATCTGAATAAAGTCTATAGTTTAGTTACTAGCATTGTACCAATGTTCATTTCTTAGTTTTGACAAATATACCCTATGATGTAAGATATTGATGTTAGGGAAGTGGGATGAACAGTATATGGGAACACTCTGTACTATATTTGCAACTTCTCTGTAAATCTAAAAGTATTCCAAGAATTTTTAAAAATCAACAAAAACAAAAAATAAGGCAAAAAAAGTTGGGTCCACAGATCAGCAGCATGTACATCACCTGAAACCTTGTTAGTAATGATGATCAGAACCCATTCCAGATCTGCTGAATCGGAATCTGCATTTTTCAAAAGATCCTCAGGTTAATCATTGAATGTACAATAACAGTTGAAAAACCCTGCTCTTTACCACAAGCCTGGGATATAGCATCAGCTCAACATTTTCTGGGTCTGAAACATGCACCAGGTTTTTTGTTTGTTTTTTCTGTACTGTTCTTTGTTTTGTTTTATTTTTTTAACATCTTTATTGGAGTATAATTGCTTTACAATGTTGTGCTAGTTTCTGCTGTATAACAAAGTGAATCAGCTATGATATATAGCCCCATATCCCCTCCCTCTTGCGCCTCCCTCCCACCTTCCCTATCCCACCCCTCTAGGTGGTCACAAAGCACCAAGCTGATCTCCCTGTGCTATGTGGCTGCTTCCCACTAGCTATCTATTTTACATTGGGTGGTGTATATATGTCAATGCTACTCTCTCACTTTATCCCAGCTTACCCTACACCCTCCCCATGACCTCAAGTCCATTCTCTACGCCTGCGTCTTTATTCCTGTCCTGCCCCTGGGTTCGTCAGAACCTTTTTTTTTTTTTTTTTAGATTCCATATATATGTGTTAGCATACCGTATTTGTTTTTCTCTTTGTGGCTTACTTCACTTTGTATGACAGACTCTACATCCATCCACCTCACTACAAATAATTCAATTTCATTTTTTTGTATGGCTGAGTAATATTTCATTGTATATTTGTGCCACATCTTCTTTATCCATTCATCTGTTGATGGACACTTAGGTTGCTTCCATGTCCTGGTTATTGTAAATAGTGCTGCAGTGAACACTGGAGTGCATGTGTCTTTTTGAATTATGGTTTTCTCCAGGTATATGCTCAGTAGTGGGATTGCTGGGTCGTATGGTAGTTCTATTTTTAGTTCTTTAAGGAACCTCCATACTGTTCTCCATAGTGGCTGTATCAATTTACATTCCCACCAACAGCACACACCAGTTTTGATTATTGAGCAACTGCCTATTTCTTAAAACCCAAGCTCAGTTTTCAACCTGATTGAGATCGCTAAGCTCTGTGCCACTCCTTGGGGCTCATCCCTTACATTTTCATACCCACCAGAGGCTCAGACCCAATCTTTTGTTTGTGAGACAATTATTCCCTTAAAAGACAGGAGTCTTGCCTTTGATCCTTAACGCTGCCTGGGGCCTGCTACCTGCCACAGACTTTCCTTTTGCTGACATGCCTGGTATTTTAAGTGCTGCCTCCTAGAAGCCCTCTGTCACATTGTTCCATGCACCTCTCATGCTGATTAGTGCTGGGATTTCCAACTATTGTCACTATAAACTCAGATGTTGTACTCTATTTGCAGATTCAACCAGGCCTGGAAATATCTAGAGATAGGATGGCATGTGGAGAGCTTGCTTCTCCATCAAATAGCTCAACAAAAAGACAGGATTTCCAGAGGTCCCAATGTTTACCAAAAAAGTGGGTTCAACAGGATCTGGGATTCGAGATAATGGCTAAGAGCCACTAGAGGCTTAGGAATGAAACTAGAAAGATAAACAATTTCCTTTGTGCCCAGACTTTTTCCTTTTGTGTCATTGCAGTCTCAGAAACAAGGACCTACTGATGTTATAAAGATAGTTTGCTGATGGGATGTTATAAAATCCAGCTAGAATGGTGAACATGGATACTTCCCCTGGACCTGTTGGCATTAACCTTCTTCTCTTGGGGGAAAGTGCTGCAGTGAATTTCTGAAGGTTGAAAGTCAAGAGAAATTACTCCTGGAACAGATGCCTGTCCCAGTCTGCCAAAAGGGAGACCAGGCTTCTTGCTTTTGTAGGGAAACACTGGGCCCTCTCCTTGGGGCATCTTAGCAAGTGTCATCCTCAGGAAACATTGTGTGAATCGGACCATAGCACATGGATTTTTTTTTTTTTTAAAGGAATGTAGTTTATTTATTTATTTATTTATGGCTGTGTTGGGTCTTCGTTTCTGTGCGAGGGCTTTCTCTAGTTGCGGCAAGCGGGGGCCAGTCTTCATCGCGGTGCGCGGGCCTCTCACTGTCGCGGCCTCTCTTGTTGCGGAGCACAGGCTCCAGACGCGCAGGCTCAGTAGTTGTGGCTCACGGACCTAGCTGCTCCGTGGCATATGGGATCTTCCCAGGCCAGGGCTCGAACCCGTGTCCCCTGCATTGGCAGGCAGATTCTCAACCACTGCGCCACCAGGGAAGCCCCAGCACATGGATTTTTCAGGGAAGAGTTGCACCAGCACCCAAATGATTTGAGAGCAACTGAGGCAACCATGCGATGACCTGAAAGTTAGAACCAACCTGTTGAGTGGGGGATGGGGGGAAGTTGATGGGATTCCACATCTCTCTGAACCATGAAAGCTCTGGATGGGGCTGGATGTGCCCACATGTCTGCAGGTGGTAGGTAGGTCCTGGATAACCAGTAGTAGGTCATGGATAACCAGTATGCAACTCTCTGGGGTTGTCATAGGAGGCAGAGCATTTACACTTTTGGCTTTGTGATCCTAAACTGCATGATGAAACTAATTAGCTGTAGGCTAGGCAGTATGTGAATCATTTATTCTTCTCATATTAACATCAACTGTGAAATCTAAAGTGAATGATGACATTTCAGGAACAGTTGCATATGATCCTTCTTCAGCATGTTTGGGCAACGTGGAGTAGCTGTCATAAGGGAATCGCCATCTCATGCTATTTGAATGATGATGGCTCCACTGGGAAGGAACATAAGGGGGAAAATGAGTTTAGTGTCTGGGCTGTGTTTGAAGTCAAAGTGAAGATGAAAAGCAAATACTATTTTGAAATGAATTTAGGGGATTGTTGATAACAGGTGAGAAATTATGTTATGTCTAAAAACAAACACCAATAATTTTGAAAAGTGATGAGTTTTTTTCATTCATTCATCTGTGGGTATACAAAATTATTTACATTCTGATCAAAAATATGAAAAAAATAATAGTAAAATGACTGGAATGAAATGCACTAAGTTAATAGTGAGTGTCTTAGATGACAGGACAATGGCAAGTAAATTATTTCTTCCCACTTCTCAATAATTTCAGCTTGTCTGAAATTGTTCTATAATTAAAAGAATAAATTCCTTTCAAAAAATAAAACACAAAAGGACAAATACTATATGATCCTACTTATATGAAGTATCTAAAGTAGTCAAATCATAGAAACTGGAAGTAGGAGGGTAGTTGCCAGGGGCTTGGGGGAGGGGGAGGGAGTTTCAATGTCACAAGATGAAAGATGGAAAGATCTAGAGATCTGTGCACAACAATGTGAATATACGGAACACTACTGACCTGTACACTTAAACATGGTTAAAATGGTAAATGTAATTGTATGTAAAAAGAACAGTACAATAGAGGACCACATGTAAAATAACAATAATAAAAAGATTAAAATGATTAAAGTATATTCAACAAGGACTTGTGACACTGTCAAGATGTGGGAGTTAAGGTCAGAAATTAAAGTGCCCTCCTGATGCTGGTACCATGCAAGAAATAGGACGTACAGAAAGGGAAGCAGTTTTGTAGAAGAAAAGGAGATATGAGTTCAATTTAAATAGCCAGTGTCTGTAGGATAGCCAGTCTAAAGCATGCATTAGGAAGTTGGATACACAGATCTGGGGCACAGGAAGTAAAGATCTGGATCAGAAAAAAAAGAAAAAAAGACGTAGCGATCTGAAGTGGGTGGGGTCACCCTAGAGTAGAGTGGAAAATACAAGCAACACATGCAGAGCTGTACGAAAACTAACATGTAACAACAACCAATGGGGTGAGGAGAAAAAGGGACCGTGTTAGTTTCTTAGGGCTGCTGTAACAAATTACCATAAACTGGGCAGCTTATAACACAAGAAATTTCTCTCACAGTTCTGAAGGCCTGAAATCTGAAATCAAGGTGTCGTTGGAACATGCTTCCTCCAAAGGTTCTAGCAAAGACTCTTCCCTTGCTTCTTCAAACTTCTGGTGTCTCTATGCATTCCTTGTCTTGTGGCTGCATCACTCCAATCTCTGTCTCTGTCTTCACACGGGCTTTTCCTCTGTGTGTGTGTCTTTTCCTCTCCTATCTCTTATAAGGAAATTTGTCATTCAATCTAGAGCCCACCTTGATAATCTAGGCTGATCTCATCTCCAAATCCCTAGCTATATCTGCAAAAACACTTTTTCCATATAATATGACATTCCCAGGTTCCAGGGATTAGGATGTGGACATCTTTTGGGGGGTCACCATTCAACCCATGATAGGAATAAGGTCAGGAAATTATAAGAACTATGGGGGTGGGGAGGGATGGATTGGGAGTTTGGGATTAGCAGATGCAAGCTATTATATATATTCTAGAATGGATAAACAAGATCCTACTGTATAGCACAGTAACTATATTCAATATCCTGTGATGATAAACCATAATGGAAAAGAATATGAAAAAGAATGTATATCTATGTATAACTGAATCACTTTGCTGTACAGCAGAAATTAACACAACATTGTAAGTCAACCATACTTCAATAAAATAAATTTAAAAAAATAAATAACTATAGGGAAAAGTGTCTCTTTGTATGGGTTAGGCAATGAGAAGTCCTACACTTAAAAAAAAAGACCTGCTTCATTTTGTGTAGCATATCTTTCCCCAAATGCATTTGTCACTCTCTTCTCCCAGTGTAAATACAAAGATGAATAAGACCCAATCCCAGCCTTCATGAAGGCCAGTGGGAAAGAAGCATAGAATCAAAATAATTGGATTGCACTGTTTACGTGGTGCAATAGAAAAATCTTCAAAGTATTTATGATGGAGGCTCAGTGAGAGGTAAAATTAATTTTCTGTAGAATCAAAGAAGAGTCTAAGTGGAAACTGGCAAAAAAAAAAAAAAGTGGGGAAGGAGGGTTAATTCCAGGAAGAGGCTTCACGACCAGTGGCTTGGGGGCTGGGAAGCTTATGGAGTGTTTAGGGAAGAGGGAAAGGTTGGGTAACCCTAGAGGGTAAGGCCTGGGGCGGAAGTGAACAAGAGGTTGTGGTAATGGCTGGGACTGTGCACAGATCTTTATCCTTACCTTTGAGGCCCATTTTAATCAAGATCTGGAACATTAAAGGGAGTCCTGCGTGAGGAAAGAAAGAAGACTACTAGTCACCATAGAATTTAAAGAATCATTTGGGGCTCTATGAGCTTAGATCGATCCACTTTGAGCACAGGCTTTCCAAAGATATAGGATAGAAGGATAGTTAAGAGCAGGGCAGCCGTGTAAATAGACAACACGTGGGATACAGGAAAGGGGGCTCTAGCAGAGGCCGGGGGCAAAGAGGATCTCTGGGCTTGTCAGCTTGGGAAAATGGACGAAGAGGGACACAGCTGAGAGGAAGTGACGGCTGAGAAGGGACATGGGGAAACAGAGTTCACAATCCGTTACCCAAGATTTCAAATCTCAACAGCTTTGAAAAGCTAACATTTAAAAATAAATCTGGGGCTTCCCTGGTGGCACAGTGGTTGAGAATCTGCCTGCTAAAGCAGGGGACACGGGTTCGAGCCCTGGTTTGGGAAGATCCCACATGCTGCGGAGCAACTAGGCCCGGGAGCCACAACTACTGAGCCTGCGCGTCTGGAGCCTGTGCTCCGCAACAAGAGAGGCCGCGATAGTGAGAGGCCCGCGCATCGCTATGAAGAGTGGCCCCCGCTTGCCACAAGTAGAGAAAGCCCTCGCACAGAAACGAAGACCCAACACAGCCAAAAATAAATTAATTAATAATAAATAAATAAATAAATCTGGTGCGACTCACTTGGTGGTGAACCTGACCTGAGTTAACATGAGGCCATTTGTAGTCTTCACATACCCACTTTAGACTGAATAAACATCTTTTACTGAAGAAATACTGTATTTGATTATGGAGTGTTGCCCCATAATATATGGCACATGCCTCATGTTACCTTTCTCAGGTCTGCTAAACGTCTGAACCAGCTATTTCTGATTTCAAGGCCAAAGGTTAAGGATAAATAATTTTGCACCTGTAATGAGTCCAGTGTGAAAGTTGCATTTGAGGAATTCAAAATCAACTTGCTCTCCTGTGGAAAGAAAGTTTACACAGAGTACAGGTATAGGAAAAAAACATTTTCCAGCAAACTAGAATCATTTCTATATATAGTGGAAATTTTAAATAAAATGTCAAAATAATCCAGAAAAAAAATTCTACTCACAGGAAGAGTTCTTAAATTATCTTTGTCATATTGAAACAAATTCCACAGTAGGACTAAAATTTAAGGCCTAATGTATATAGTGGCACTGCATACAAATTTTCCTGTATCATTTTTCATCCAAGCAGACTTCTGTGAGAAAATTTCAACAAGTAAACTTTACATATTTTGTTATCTGTTCTTTATGTTTCCACTTCTTAGCTCTTACTGAGCTGGATCAGTCTAACACGGACAGCTGCCTGTCTTCAACCGCCCTCCCTGACTCTCACAGTGCTCGGGTTTCTTTTGAAGCGAGGCCCTTGGAATAGAGCCATTTTCTGGAGGCTATTTTTACTTGTTCAGACAGATTTATAAGAGTGATTTGCAAAAACTCACTTGTTCCCTTTACGTGTACTTTCTGAGAAATGTGAAGAAGAAAGGAGAAAAACATCAGGATTCCCATGCTTTACATCTAGAGAGGAAAAAAAGTGGGTGCTGAACAATTAGCAAAATTTACGAATAGAAGTCGTCCTTTGCCAGATTACAAAGTCCTGACCTCTGGGCCAGGTTTAATTTAACTTGGTGAATGGGGAAGAGGATTTTACCAAAGCATGTGTGTGTGTGTACACACGTACATGCACATACACACATACACAAACATACACACACCATAGACAACTGAAGAGACAATTTAAGAAGCACAGACTACTATGTATAAAATGGATAAGCTACAAGAATATATTTTACAGCACAGGGAAATATAGCCAATATTTTATAATAACTATAAATGGAGTATAATCTTTAAAAATTGTGAATCACTGTGTTGTATACCTGAAACATATAAATTTGTAAATCAACCATATCACTTATATGTGGAATCTAGAAAAATGATACAAATGAAATTATTTACAAAACAGAAACAGACTCACAGACTTAGAAAACAAACTTATGATTACCAAAGGGGAAATGTGGTGGAGAGGGATAAATTAGGAGTTTGGGATTAACATATACACACTACTATATATAAAATAGTCAACAAGGACCTACTATATAGCACAGGGAACTACTCAATACTCTATAATAACCTATATAAGAAAAGAATCTGAAAAAGAATAGATATATGTATATGTACAACTAAATCACTTTGCTGTACACAACTAATTGTACACTTTGCTGAAACTAACACAACGTTGCAAATCTATACTCCAATATGAAATTAAAAAATCAAAAAACCCATGTCTACCAGAAAAAAAAAAGTGTGTTTCTCTCTCCCTCCCTCCTTTCTCCCCTCCCCTACCAGTCTTCACACTACACAATAACCTCAAAGGCCGCTGGGATTCAGTGAAAATCAAACATATTATTGCAAGTAAGGTTTGGGGACAGATGAATTCATTTGATCACATTCCAGTTTCTTAATCACTGCACATTAATTTTAAGGAGAGAAAATACACATAAATTATAACTGCTTTTCTTTTCCATTCAGCAGAAATATTACAGTATTACTGGCAAAAATATTACAGTGTAAATAATTGCAACACATCCTGCGATTAACACTTGCTGTCTTATCTCTGCCAGAGTGGGGCAGCGGGATCCACAAAGCCAACAGTTAAAATGAGACATTGTGACTGACTTTCTAGGCCCAGTTTAAATCACTCAGTCCTGTAACTATCGTTTAGTTTTCCATATCTCATTCATTTGCTCAATACACATTTCACACGTACTTTTTCTTGTGCTCACAGCATTTCTGCCAGTGTCAGAAACAAGGTGAGAACACAAACTCTTGAAGGGAAGGAAGTTAAAGGTTGACAAGCATCTACTCTGGGCCAAATAACTTATTTGTCATCTAATTTATTCTCCAAAACCATAGTTACCGTTATCCCCATTTTATAAAGATGGGAAAAAGATTTAGGGAAATGAAAGCTTTCACAGAGCTCACACGGCTAAAAAATGGTGAAAACCAGATTCATTTTTTCCATCCTTTAATTTACCACTTACCAAGTGTCTAGCACTGCCCTGGGATACACCATGATACAAAACAAACAAAGGTGCTTTCCTCTCACTTCTTTCCACTGTAGCAGTGGCCTTCAACTCTGGTTGAGAATACACTAGAATCACCTGGAGAGCTTCTAAAACACACCGGCACCAATGTCCATTTCTGGTAATTAAGTCAGAATCTCTGGAAGTGAAGCCTGAGCTTAAAGATTTTTAAAATTCACCAAATCTTTCCAAAGTGCATCCAGGATTGAGAATCTTTCATTTATTAGATTAAGTTGAATACAAGGTCATCACCCTCAAAAGGCTTACACTGTACAGAAGTTACAGATAAATACATAAAAATATAACTCACTTGGAAAACAATTTTGAGGTAATGCATAAGGATATTTGAAACTGCATGGTACATATTTAAAGTAAAGGAATTCATGAAAGGCAAAATTACTTTTGGAATTGGGATGGTGTTATGCATGGAATTGTGCTCCCCCCGCCAAATTCACATGTTGAAACTCTAACCCCAGTATCTCAATATGTGACTGTATTTGGAGATAGGGCTTTAATGAAGTAATTAAGTTAAAATGAAGTCTTTAGGATGGACCCTAATCCAATCTAACTGGTGTCCTTTTAAAAAGAGAAAATGTGGGCACACAAAGAGACACCAGAGGTACACACACACACAGAGGAGAGACCATGTAAAGACACAGCAAGAAGGCAGCCATCTACAAGCCAAGAAGAGAGGCCTCAGGAGAAACCAACGCTGCAGACACCTTGATCTTGAACTCCTGGCCTCCAGAACCATGGAGAAAATTAATTTCTGTTGTTCGAGACACCTAGCCTGTGGAATTTTTTATGGAAGCCCTAGCAAACTAATATGGATGGGTTCATGGAAGTATAATTTCACAAATGAAGGGAATATAGGGAACACTTGAAGGCAGGGTATACTTTTGACTACAGTCAAAACTCTAGTTCAGTTCGGAAACTTGGGTGTGTATCAGAACCATCTATGGAATTTGGTAAAATGAAGACACGCAGGCCTTATGTTACTTCCACAAGTTTGGGCCACTCTATTCTTTGCTTGCTTCTGGTGATTCTGATACATAACACTGTTTGAGAATCATTAGACTAGAGGGTGGGAATTTGGAGGACATTATTGGCAGGTGAAGACTGGTTGTTACTGGGGGAAAGAGGCTACAATGAGTATAATATGTACTGAGGGGAATGATGATGTTAAGGAAATCTACGTAATTAGGACAGAAAGAGTGATGGTTAATTTTATGTGTCAATGTGGCTGTGCCATGGTGCCTAGATAATTGGTCAAGCGTTATTCTAGATGAGTCTGTGAAGGTATTTTTTGGATGACATGAACATTTAAATGGGTGAACTTTGAGTTAAGTAGATAATACAGATGGGTGTCATCCAATTGTTTGATGGCCTGAATGGAACAAAAACTGACCTCCACCAAGCAAGTAGTTCTGCCAACAGAAGGCCTTTGAGGTAGGTGTAGATAGATAAATGATAGATAGATAGATAGATAGATAGATAGATAGATAGATAGATAGATATAGATAGATATACATGAACACATACACACATGCTCACACACACACACACTGTTAGTTTTGTTTCTTTGGAAAACCCTGACTAATAAGAAAGGAGAGGTTAGAAAGATGACAGAATACATTAACGGAAGGCCTTCATGAACAAACTAAAGAGCTTGGACTTTATCTGATTGGGACTACAGAAGTTTTCAGATAAACCAGGTGAGTCTTCAGAGTACAGGTTTTGCCTTTGGCACTCAGCTTCAAACAAAAATATCAGTGTAGAGTATGGATTAATCCCTTTTCTCTGACACCACAGAAAGAGGAGCAGCTATTCAAAAACACGTTATTTATTAGAGCAGGATTAAGAAGTTTGCTACAGTCAATTTCCTTCATTGTTATGCTACAGAATCACCAATACATCACAGGGATAAAGTGGAAGAAGAGGTGAAACAGGGTAATGAAAAATGAGGCTTTGGGTTTCAAATCCTTCATGCAGGTACCAAGCCCATGTTCTGCTGTCACTTGCTGAGACATTCAATCTGTACTCTTTTGATGTAGTCGCCATGAAAACTATCCCAGAGTTTTAAGAACTAAAACAAATCAAGTTAGACTTCAAAGGACGTATATAAAGAACACTAGGAATTTTATAACCTACCATTCTAACTTGGTTTTCAAAGACTCTGCTCACACACAGCTGTGTCTCTAATGCCATTGGAAGGATGGGAAAAGATGCTGCATGTATTTGTTTAAAAAATGTTGTTGAAATCATCTGTGCTTATCATACCCTTGTTGTAGCTTTGTAGTTAAATTTTCTTAGTTCTAGACCAGTCTAGACGTTCTCCTTAGTTTGTCTAAAATCTGTCAGTTCCCTCTCCAGTGTTTTATTAGTAATGTGTGCTGAGGTGCCACTTCATTCCTTCATAGATTTCTTCACTCCATTCAGAATTTATGAAATAAATATTATTGAGTACCTACTCTAATCTCCACCTGTGATAGGCGTTGGGAATACAGTACAGTCTTCAACAAGACAAAAGACACAATCTTGTTCTCATTATAATCTCTTGGTAGCTTATAAAACTATGTCTTAAAATGCAAGAAATAAGGAGGGATGTTATAAAAGATACTGACTCAGGCACCTGATGGGATCCCATTAGCTTAGCAAATGTGTTGGGGGTTTTCTTTGCATGTGCTGGATTTCTAGAAAGTTTATGGAGCAGAACTTTTGTGAGTGGAGATTCCAATAGGCATAAAATACTTCTCCAGGAGACAGGCCCTCCTCCTCCCTCAGCCCCCCTCCCCTTCTTTTATTTAGCAAGTATGTTTGAATCCATACTAAGGACAAGGCTGGGTGAGGATACAATGAGTAAAAACACAGACTTTGCACACTTAGAGCTTACAATGCAGTAGGGTTTAAACAGAAAATGTTTCAAACATCATACAGATCAATGTAAACTCTAGCAACAAGTGCAATGAGTGAAAGGTACACATAGAAATGACAGGAGAGCTCACTTAGTCTGAAGAATCAGTCAACACCAAACCTAAGTACCTGTGTTCTTATTTACAGAAAATTCTATCAGGTTCTAGTCAAGCAGTTGCTCAGTTCAACTGAGTCTCAATCAATTGTTAGGAACAACCATGATTTTTTCCTCTAAAATGCTCCATAAAATATCTGCTATTTAATATCCCCAAAAGAGGGCTTCCCCGGTGGCGCAGTGGTTGGGAGTCTGCCTGCCAATGCAGGGGACACGGGTTCGACCCCTGGTCCGGGAGGATCCCGCATGCCGCAGAGCAGCTGGGCCTGTGCGCCACAGCTGCTGAGCCTGCGCTCTGGAGCCCAAGAGTCACAACTGCTGGGCCCGCGTGCTGCAGCTGCTGGGGCTCACGCACCTGGAGCCTGTGATCCTCAGTGGCAGAGGCCACCACGGTGAGGGGCCCGCGTGCCACGGTGACGAGTGGACCCTGCTCGCTGCAGCTGGAGAGGGCCTATGTGCAGCAGCAGAGACCCAGCGCAGACAAAAAGAAATAAATAAAAGAAAGAAATTAAATAAATAAATATCCCCCAAAGGGGTTACATTTTTATTTGTGCAGCCACACAACTCTATTATCTGACTGTGAGGATAGACATCTCCATTTTGAGTAAGTAAATAGTGTCTGAGTTGAAAATGGATCCCCCATTGGGCAAACATAGAGACACCAAGACACTCTCTGCTATAACAAATATCTCTTTCTGGGTGCAGAAGTCCAAGCTGTTGCTGTTTACCCATTCCACATGTTTATCTTATGAGCTATGGTAGTGGTTTTCATTAGAATCACCTGGGGAGCTCAAAGACTGCTACCTGAGTCCCATCCTCAGAGAGTAGTATTGGTCTGATATAATTGGGTTTTTAAAAATGTCTCCAATTAAAAGGGAGCCTTCCTACACTGTTGGTAGGAATGTAAATTGGTGCAGGCACGGTGGAGAACAGTATGGAGGTTCCTTAAAAAATAAAAATAGAGCTACCATATGATCCAGCAATCCCACTCCTGGGCATATATCTGGAAAAGATAAAAACTCTAATTCAAAAAGATACATGTACCCCATGTTCATAGCAGCACTATTTACAACAGCCAAGACATGGAAGCAACCTAAATGTCCATTGTCAGATGAATGGATAAAGAAGATGTGGTATATTTATACAATGGAATACTACTCACACATAAAATAAGAATGAAATAATGCCATTTGCAGCAACATGGATGAACCTAGAGATTATCATACTGAGTGAAGAAAGTCAGATAGAGGAAGACAAATATCATATGATATCACTTATATGTGGAATCTAAAGTATGATACAAATGAACTTATTTACAAAACAGAAATAAACTCACAGACGTTGAAAACAAACTTATGGTTACCAAAGGGGAAAGGCTGAGGGAGGGATAAATTAGGAGTTTGAAATTAACAGATAGAAACTACTATACATAAAATGCATAAACAACAAGGACCTATTGTATGGCACAGGACTATATTCAATATCTTGTAATAAACTATAATGAAAAAGAATCTGAAAAAGAATAGATAGATATATTTATAATTGAATCACTTTGTTGTACACCTGAAACTAACACACTGCAAATCAACTATACTTCAGTTTTTTTTTTTTTAACTCTCCAGTTGATTCTAATGTGAAGCTATGATTAAGAACCACCAGGAAACTGTGATCTCTATCCACAGATCACTGTTATTCCCAAAATGACCTACATTCTCTGATCTTTGGTATGGTCTTGACTGTATTCTCAAATTTGTCCACTCTATAAGTATTTGACTCAAGGAAGAGAGGTGCCAGCATTTTCAGAAGTCAATCAAGTATTATTGATCATGGTTGCTTAATTCACTTCAGAGACTAAAAACTTGTTTTATGAAAGGTCTTGAGGCAGAGAATATTTGGGGTACCTTTGAAACACTGTGTCTGGGTTTGAAATTTATCTGAAGACTGGACATTCTGACACAAATTCTAGTGGGGATGTATATTGGAGCTTACTGTATTTTGTTCAACAGACACTTAGAGCAAAACAAAAATTTGCAACTATGGTGACTATAAATTTTAAGCTTAAATCCTGAGACCTTAAACGAGCAATTCAAATTATGCAAGCCATGGAAACTGATCTGAGAGAGACATGAATGCAATGATCAGGAAAGCTTCCTGGAGATGGAGGTCAGGTAAGCCTTAGCAGGTGCAAACTTTTTTCAAGTAGAGAGGAGTGGGAGCAGGAAGTGTGGGAAATATTACATGAAGAGGGAAGATCATGGAGAAATGATGCAGCATTGGAAATAAGCAGCAGATATTCAAGAAATGGTGAGGAAACTGTCCATCACGCTGAACTGTAGATGTGATGCTATGTAATCCTGGGAAAGAAGCCTGCGTTAATACAGTGGGACCAGACTGGGGAGTCCTTTTAATTACAGGTGCAAACATTTATGCTTTAATTTCTAACCAAGAGGACACCCTGAAGCTCCTCAGCAGCACACTGATAAGATGGCATTTAATTACAGTGTGTGTGTGTGTGTGTGTGTGAAAAAAAGAAAAAGAAAAAAGAGGGTTAGGAATACATATAATTGGATTTTTTTGCAATATTGTTGATATTAAAATTTTGTGAATAAATTAATTCCCCACCCATAAAAAAAAAAAAGTATCATGAAAATAATTTTGACCTGATAGACCCCCTCAAATGGTCTTGGGGATCCCTCCTCCTGGGGCCCACAAACCACATTTTGAGAACAATTACTGAAGCCTATTTTTTCAGAAAAGTCAATGACAGAAAGAAAGAGACATGAAAAGACCACAAAAAGAGCTTTATTTTCGTTTTTGTTTGTCTTTTAAGATGAGAAAAACAGGTTGATATGCTGAATAGATATAGTAAGTAATAAGGAACAAGTAGAAAACAGAAGAAAAATCAGATAATTAATGGAGAAAAAAAGAGGAGGGAAAAGATAATCAAGGGGTATAGTCTCTAAAGTTGGAAGTAAAGGAGAGACAGATATTAGAGGTAGATGGGGGGTGGGAGGGGTTATACTTTGGCTTATAAAAAAGTTCTAAGTCCTGGGGATATAATGTGACTATAGTTAATAATACTGTATGTATATTTGAAAGTTGCCAAGAGAGTAGATCTTGAAAGGTCTCATCATAAGAAAAAAATTCTGTAACTATGTGTAGTGAAGTTAACTAGACTTATTGTGGTGATCATTTCACAATATATACAATATGGACTTATTATGTTGTATATCTGAAACTAATATAATGTTATATGTCAATTATATCTCAATTTTTTAAAAAAAACTCTCTACTTAGAAAAATACAGACACTAAATAAATGCTTCTTGATAATGAAAAAAAAAAAAAGATGGCATTTAATGAATATCAACCTGTCGGTAGTTGCAGAATGGAAGCGAAAGATTAGAGAAAGATAGCTAGGTAGGAGGGCTTGGCAATAACTTATCTGTAAAGTCATGAGAGTCTGGGTGTTCCTGATGACTGTGTGAAGGAAAACAATGTGATGTATGAAAGAGGCATTTTGAAATAAGAATCAACTAGAACCGGTCACTGACCATACCTAGGTGGTAAAGAAAAAAAAAAAAGATGAGTCAAAATTATTCACAGGTTTTAAGCCTGAGTGGTTTTGAAAACATGGAATCTTTGGAGACTTCATGAAGATACTGGGATCTTTGGGCCGATGTTGTAACATGAACAGAATCACCAGTTGTGGCCATTGTCTGGGGAGGCATAAACACACACTTAGTGTATTCTACCCAACTCAGAGTGAGCTTTTCTACACTTTCTTAGAACTAACACTGCAAATATTTTTTTTTCAGGCAAAATAACTCAAGAAAAGAATAAAGCGATACACCAATCCTTTAGTCAATTTGGAGAATTCCAACTTATGGAGCGGGTTTCCCCTATTATAAATTAAGAGGTCACTGTATTTGTTTACAAGGGCAGCCATAAAAAAATACAACAGAGTGAGCAGCTTAAACAACAAAAATTTATTTTCTTGAAGTTCTGGAAGCTGCAAGTCCAAGTGATCTTGGGTGGCCTCAACCTGCAGTGGCTTGAAGCAGGATCTCAGTTCCCCAACTAGAGATTGAAGCCAGACTGTGGCAGTGAGAGTGCTGAATCCTAGCCCCTAGACCACGAGGGCCAGTGGCTAGTGACAAGGCCCTGGCTTGTCCGCTTTATAGAAATAAATTGCAACAAAGGGACAAAAAGTAGTGCAACAAGTAAAGTGTTTATTAGGAGGAAAAAAAGTACGTGTGAATAGACACACACAGGCAGGCTCAGAGAGAGTCACACCTTCAGGGTAGTTTAAATCACTTATATGGGGCATTTCTTCTGGGCTTCCTCTGGCCAGTCATCTAGCTTTGCCTGACTCTGAGTCCATATTTGGTTTAATTCAGGGTCCTCCCCTGTGTGTGTGAGCATCTCTTAGCCAAGACGGACTCCAGTGCAGAGGCCTGTGGGAAGGTTGACATCACATATTATGGGGTGACGTCCCCTCCCTTTACGGCCCCCGAGGAACCTTTCTGGGCATGTGTAGTTGGGAATGTCTCCTTGACCTCGAGAATGAGAAATATGTGGTCTGTTTATCTTTTATCTGGGCAGGACTCAGCTCCTCTCTCCCCCTGCCATTATTTTTATCTTGGAGTTTCTGTCCACAGGGGATAGACTACAGCTGCTCAGCCTGGGGCCCATCTACCTCCTGCCTCACAAGATCAAGACGTCAGTAGATTTGGTTTTTCCTAAGAGCTCTTTTCTTGGCTTGCAGATTGTGGTCTTCCTGCTATGTCTTCATGTGACCTCTTCACTTTGTGTAAGCAGCCTTGGTGTCTGTCCCTCTTCTTGTAAGGACACCAGTCATATTTGATTAAGACCCACCCATATGACTTCATTTAACTTTAATTACCTCTTTAAAGGCCCTATCTCCAAATACAGCCACATTCTGAGGTTACTGATGGTTAGGACTTCAACATATAAATGTTGGGAGGGGGGTGTTTTACACAATTCAATCTACAACAGTCAGCATGTTCTCTATTATTCTTTTGGAGATACCTGTATTTAGGAACCAGAAAGTTAAGCTGAAGTATTTCTGAGAGGTATGTTCAAAGTTAAGGGAACTTCTTTCCTCTTCCAAAAAGCAGATGAAATTAATCTATCATTTAAGTCCTAGGAATTATACAAAATAAAAATGCATTATGCAACTAAATTATTCTTTTTTTTCTCCTTGTGATTATTCTAAATATTTTGGGATAAAAGAGGGGGGAAAAAAAACATTTCCCATCTCACCAAATCATTTCTATGTCCATAACGTTTTCTACTTGCCTATCTATTTATGGTCTCAGCTAGTGTGTGGGGGCTGCCTTTCCAAACATTCATTTTATTCATTTATATATGTATTTATTCATTTATTCATGTAACAAATATTTGAGTATCTACTCTGGGCCTTTCACTTACCAGGTCCTAGGGTACAATAGGGAAGAAGGCAATCAAGGGTCCTGTGATCCAGCCTGTATAACACAGTATGGAGCACAGACAGGCAAACAAGCACTAGTGGTAGGATTCAGGAAAGACTTCCCTGAGAAAATGACATGTAAGCAGTACTCAAAGGTTGCCCACTCTCACCAGTATTATCCAACATAGTTTTGGAAGTTTTAGCCACAGCAATCAGAGAAGAAAAAGAAATAAAAGGAATCCAAATTAGAAAAGAAGAAGTAAAGCTGGCACTGTTTGCAGGTGACATGATACTATACATAGAGAATCCTAAAGATGCTACCAGAAAACTGCTAGAGCTAATCAATGAATTTGGTAAAGTAGCAGAACACAAAATTAATGCACAGAAATCTCTTGCATTCCTATACACTAATGATGAAAAATCTGAAAAAGAAATTAAGGAAACACTCCCATTTACCACTGTAACAAAAAGAATAAAATACCTAGGAATAAACCTACTTAAGGAGACAAAAGACCTGTATGCAGAAAACCATAAGACACTGATGAAAGAAATTAAAGATGATACAAACAGATGGAGAGATATACCATGTTCTTGGATTGGAAGAATCAACATTGTGAAAATGACTCTACTACCCAAAGCAATCTACAGGTTCAATGCAGTCCCTATCAAACTACAAATAGCATTTTTCAGAGAACTACAATAAAAAATTTCACAATTTGTATGGAAACACAAAAGACTCCGAATAGTCAAAGCAATTTTGAGAAAGAAAAATGGAACTGGAGGAATCAGGCTCCCAGACTTCAGACTGTAGTACAAAGCTACAGTAATCAAGACAGTATGGTACTGGCACAAACACAGAAATATAGATCAGTGGAACAGGATAGAAACCCACACACATATGGTCACCTTATCTTTGATAAAGGAGGTAAGAACATACAATGGAGAAAAGACAGCCTCTTCAATAAGTGGTGCTGGAAAAACTGGACAGCTGCATGTAAAAGAATGAAATTAGTACACTCCTTAACACCATACACAAAATTAAACTCAAAATGGATTAAAGACTTAAATGTAAGGCCAGACACTATAAAACTCTTAGAGGAAAACGTAGGCAGAACATTCTATGACATAAATCACAGCATGATCCTTTTTGACCCACCTCCTAGAGTAATGGAAATAAAAACAAAAATAAACAAATGGGACCTAATGAAATTTAAAAGCTTTTGCACAGCAAAGGAAACCATAAACAAGATGAAAAGACAACCCTCAGAATGGGAGAAAATATTTGCAAATGAAGCAACTGACAAAGGATTACTCTCCAAAATTTACAAGCAGCTCATGCAGCTCAATATCAAAAAAACAAACAACCCAATTCAAAAATGGGCAGAAGACCTAAATAGACATTTCTCCAAAGAAGATATACAGATTGCCAACAAACACATGAAAGAATGCTCAACATCACTAACCATTAGAGAAATGCAAATCAAAACTACAATGAGGTATCACCTCACACTGGTCAGAATGGCCATCATCAAAATATCTAGAAACAATAAATGCTGGAGAGGGTGTGGAGAAAAGGGAACCCTCTTGCACTGTTGGTGGGAATGTAAATTGATACAGCCACTATGGAGAACAGCATGGACGTCCCTTAAAAAACTAAAAATAGAATTACCATCCGACCCAGCAATCCCACTACTGGGCATACACCCTGAGAAAACCATAATTCAAATAGAGTCATGTACCACCATGTTCATTGCAGCTCTATTTACAATAGCCAGGACATGGATGCAACTTAAGTGTCCATCAGCAGATGAATGGATAAAGAAGATGTGGCACATATATACAATGGAATATTACTCAGCCATAAAGAGAAATGAAACTGAGTTATTTGTAGTGAGGTGGATGGACCTAGAGTCTGTCATACAGAGTGAAGTAAGTCAGAAAGAGAAAAACAAATACTGTATGCTAACACATAGATATGGAATCTAAGAAGATAAAAAGTGCTTATGAAGAACCTAGTGGCAGGACAGGAATAAAGACACAGACAGAGAATGGACTTGAGGACACAGGGAGGGGGAAGGGTAAGCTGGGATGAAGTGAGAGAGTGGCAGGGATTAATATATACCACCAAATGTAAAATAGATAGCTAGTGAGAAGCAGCTGCATAGCACAGGGAGATCAGCTTGGTGCTTTGTGACCACTTAGACGGGTGGGATAGGGAAGGTGGGAGGGAGACACAAGAGGGAAGAGATATGGGGACATATGTATATGTATAGCTGATTCACTTTGTTATAAAGCAGAAACTAACACACCATTGTAAAGCAATTATACTGCAATAAAGATGTTAAAAAAAAAAAAAAAAAAGAAAACAGCCAGTACACATAGTAGGAAACCATTTTGATTTTTAAAAAGTAAAAAAAAAAAAAAGAAAGAATGAATGGAAATAGCAGGAACAACAGACAGTGGGGAGACAGATTCCAGGCAGCGAGAAGAAGAGTTACAAATGCTCGGGTGTAAGGAAGAGAGCAAGGTCCCTTAAGGCAGTTGGAGGAAGTTCAGAACATAGGACCAGGTGGTGTCAAGGTGGGAGTGTTGCAACACTGCGTCGGAAAGGAAGCCGGGGTCCGGTCACAAGTTGTGGATCTCAGGAGATTAGGTGCTGTCCTCGCGCAATTAGTAGCTGTTAAAAATATTTCAGTGGAGGAGTGATTTGATCAGATTAGGATTTTAATAAATTCACTCAGGCTGCTCTGTGGAGAGGAACTGGGGACAAGATGAAAGGAGACGCGTTAGAAAGTTGTGGAAGGAATTAAGAGTGCATCATGCTTGGGACTAGGGTAATGACAGTGAGGTAAAGAAAAGTGTGATTTGTGAAAAATGTATGGAGAATCGCGGAGACTAAGGCTCCAGTTAAGTACCATAGAGGACAGTGATTTTCCTTTTTATCTGTTTTGTTCACTGCTGTATCCCAAATGCCATCCTCTAAGCTTATTGAGGACAGCAAAGAGAACGGCAAGGGGGTGTTGGATTATCCACACACCACTGACTGCATCCTCTGACTGGATATTAACAGCAATGGAATCCATTTTTGAAGCCCTACTGTGTACAAAACACTGTACTAGATGCCTTGCATATACAATCTTATGTCAATCTTCACGTAGAGAAACCAAGAATAGGAGATTTGGGGTAATTTTCCCAAGGGCACACAGAACTGAATGACAGAGGCAGGATCTGAACTCAAAGCCCATGCTCTTCCCATGACGATATGCTGACATCACTGAAATCCCGCCCTATGCTCATCTCTCAGTAGTAAGATGGAACATGATTTTCTTCCAGGGGACCCCTTTCTACTTGTTCAGGAGCTGATAAAGTAACTGACTTTCCCTGCCTCCTTCACCATTTACCATCTTCAGACACTAAAGCCCAGCCAAATCCCCAGGGCTGAGGGGAAGAACCAGTCTTGAGCCACGATCTCAGATAAAGTGGTCCTGGCCGACAGCCTGAACTCCTCCACAGAGTTTGAGGTGGAGTGAGGTCAGGGCAAATACTTTTATATTTTTCTTTCTGTGAATTTTCTTGGATGACAATTTCCACTCTCAATATGTTAAAAAAATGTAATGAGGTAAACTTGTACTTCACGCTCAATTCTGACTGAGGGAAGCTTGTGGGCTAAAGAGGGAGTCATGTGCTCCTTGGGAAACAACTACCACATTGTCTTAACTTTTAAAATAGTCAGAGAATATAACTGTGAGTCAGTTAGGTAGTCAAAATAGTTTTATTTGTCCCCTATTCTGTGTCAGATATTGTTCTAGACCGTGGCTGCACAGGACAAGTCATACAAAGTCCCATCCCCTCAGAAAGCTGACATTCTAATCGGTGGGAACGAGATAGTAAACATAAAAGTTGGACAATTATCCCAGAGTTTGGAAAACCTAATTTTAATAATTTGGGGAAATTTTAAAAATGCAAAGTCCTAATGCCAGACAAATGGTCCCAGTTTTTCTTTTCCTTTTTTTTTTTTTTTTTTTTTAATTAGCAGTAAAATACTCGAAAATGGAAACCCGGTTTTAAAGCGAAAATTTATTCAGTGACTGATAAAACTTCCATGGGAATGATGGAAAGAATATAGTGGTATAGGCTAGTTCTCCATCTTTTAAGGATTTTTGTAAAGTCTTGAATACATTTAGGAGATTTATCAAATTTTATTTTTTATGTCTATAAGTATTCTTTATTACTTAGTATCAATTCAATTAAAGCAGCATCCTATACTATAGTTAAAATATACCTATTCTGTTAAATTCCGGCTTGGAATAAATTTTAAAGTATATTCTTAATAGAAATTTTTAAGAGAAAAGAGGACATAGAATGACATCAAAAGTATTCAGGACAATAATTTCATCCCTAAAGACACTAGAGGAGAAAGTTAGCTTGAGTGACCAAAGATTTTAGAAGTTCTAATTAAAAAAAAAGTAAATTTGGATTGTGGAAAATTGCTAAAATAAATTCTTGAATATGTATGTAGGAAATGAAATGGTGATTCTAGGAGATCATGGTATTTTAATAACAAATCATAGTTTTTAATGAGCAGAACAGAACATGCTAAAACACAGTGACTTCATATTTTTTTAAGTCATTTCTCAAAATCTTTCACAATATCTGTGTTGATAAAATTTTTTCAATTGCGTATGTAGTACTACAGTTAGCAAGTTTCATTTCTGCTTACGCAATAACATGGATTAGTGGTTTGATGAAAGCTAGCAGGAACACTTTGTTCTGTTCTGAATGAGGACACCGAAGGCATGTTATCCAATGTACTGATTCGCAAAGTTTAGGATCAAAGCCAATATGTTTGAAAGGAAAGGTTGGACTAAAAACGTCTTGATTGACTGCAACAATTGTAAAAGGGCAGACTTGTCGGGCTACTGAGATAGGAAACTCATTACCGTTGCTACCTTTCCCTTGGGTTTGCTAGGATCAGAATCCAGAACTAATTAAGCACCTATTCTTATACAATATGCAGCTCTGGGGAAAAATAAAAAGACAATAATCATAATCCAGAAAGGACTAATTCTAAGGGTAAATGATAAATAGGATTTTGTTATCATTGTTTTCTTCAAATGAATAAAAGCATAAAATTTTAGAGTCGGAAAAAAAACCCATGGAAATAACATAATTTAACTTTCCTCTTCAGATACAAAAACTTCCTATAACATTCTACGTTGTGGCTATCAGCCTTCTCTTGAATTTATTCCTGGCTGTATCTCTGTACTTAAAACAATGTCTGGATCAGCTCGGTGCTTTGTGACCACCTAGAGGGGTGGGATAGGGAGGGTGGGAGGGAGATGCAAGAGGGAGGAGATATGGGGACATATGTATATGTATAGCTGATTCACTTTGTTATAAAGCAGAAACTAACACACCATTGTAAAGCAATTATACTCCAAAAAAGATGTTAAAAAAAAAACAAAAAAAACAATGCCTGGAACATAGTCACTCAGAAAATACTTGCTGGTTGACGGAATGATTTTAAGGAAGGGAAACGCACTCCTTTCTTAGGCATTGCATTTTGTTTCTAGAGGATACCAATTGCTGGAATGGTCTTCCTTACACTGAGTCAAACTCATTTTTCTATAACTCCCTGTTTATTAGATATAATTATGTTTTCCTGATATGGACATAATAAATCTAGTTGTCTTCCAAATATTTTAAGACAGTTAACGTTTCCCCCTGAAGTAATTTTTTTTTTTTAGGAAGAAGATAACTAATTGTTGAACCTTCTTTAACATGGCTTCCTATCCCTTGATCATTTTCATCATCTCCTCTGAATATGCCTCAAATTTTCCAAGATTTTCTGAAAATGTAGTGTCCCAAATTAAACATATATCCAGATGGAAGTTGATCTGAAAACCATACCACATGACTGTAAGATTAGATTAGTTGTCTGAAAGAAAGCTATGTAAGTAGCAATTATTTCAGTACAGCCTGAAATCAGTTAAAACCTTTAAATGTTTTCTCAAACTACAGGGAGGTCCTAACTGACACCTGGGTTAAACATGTTAACTTTTTTTTCAAAGTGAGATTAAATTTTCCATTTTGTTTTCTACAGGAAACATTTCTACAAGCAAAATTTTCTGTTTTGTTTTCTTTTATTAGTCAAAGGATAAAATAAGACATTTGTTATAAGAAAAATGGTTGGGGAATTCCCTGGAGGTCCAGTGGTTAGGACTTGGTGCTTTCACTGCCATGGCCCCGGGTTCAATCCCTGGTCAGGGAAGACCCTGCAAGCCGTGTGGCATGGCCAGTAAATAAATAAATAAATAAATAAAAACCTTCTTCCCTTATATATAACTGATTCACTTTCTGTACACCTGAAACTAACACAACATTGTAGATCAACTACACTCCAATAAACATTTTTAAGAAAATAAAAATAAGACAAGTTTCAGACAATTGCAAAAAAAAAAAACCTCTTCCTTATTCTTAAAAAAAACAAAAAAATAGAAAAATGATTGATTCTAAAATCATTTAAATTTGGTTTTAAAATCTCATAACAGACCTAATCAGATAAACATTCTTTGTTCTCTGCTTTCAGTCCTGAGGCCTGACAGCTGACACCCTGGTACCCAAGCGTAAGATCTGCATGGGCAGGAGGCCTGTGGAGGAGCCAGGTCAGCACAGGACACTCAGCGAGGGGCGTATGAGAAGCCAGGTGGGCGAGAGGCCACCGGAGCACACAGCACACGGTTGCCCAAGCTCCCCTCTAGGCCAAATGGACATGAGCATTGCGTGAACAGCACTATTGGCAAATAGAGAAGTGATTTCTGTGGCAGGCCCCTGCTCCTCTGCCCCGTGCTCTGAAAGGAGGGAGCATGTCAGAATTCTCCCCCAGAAAGAAGAAACAGCCATAAGGGCATATAAGGGCACACCCTTCCCAGCCCTCCTCACACAGTGGGAATGGAGGGAATATGTGTGAGAGGGGAGACTCTCCTGCAAATACCGAGAGGGTACATGGCGACTAGAATGAGAGTGCTGCCGATTCATCCTTCAGTAACTTGGATTTTGAGCCACTTGCTGCTCTAGGACGGGTAACAGTGGGAGTTGGGAAGACCGGGTCCCCACTCCCTGGAGGTCCCCTCCTTCACTCTCTCTGCAGCACAGGGAGCCTGGGCCTGCTGCCCACACCACCTTCCAGCCTGCACTATGCTCCCAACCAAGGCAATCATGGTCATGACCGACCAGGACTCAGCCAGCTGCCCTCGGGGATCACACGGCCAAGGTACTTTTGGCATTTAAGTGGATAGAGGCTGAGTGAGTACTTCCAGGGGAAGGCAGAGGAGTAGGATCTTTGGTGGCAGGGAGAGCCTCCCTTATGTCCTTACAATTTTGCTCTGGCTCCAAACTTGTGTGCTCTCCTCAGCAATACACAGACTTGGCTGAAGCCGACCCTTTCTCTTTAGAAGGCAGGTTGGCAATCATACTTTGTTCCTGGAGCATTTCCCCTGGGAGTCTCACCCCCATCCAACCCCCATTCTAAGCAGCTTATCAAACTATTCCTCTCGACACTTAACAATTCTCTCCCTGGAAGGAATTCCAGTGACGAAATTTCTTCCATCCTATAACATTCCCAGTGATGCTTTATTCCTCCTGTAGAGTGGTGTCTTGGGAACTGTACTGATCCAAATATGGGATCAGCAAAGAGCAGACCTCATGTTCATTTCTTTTCGTTTATGGGTCTAGGACCCACTTCCTTTTCCTCGGCCAGGATGATAAAAGGTCTGGTTCAAATGGGATCAACATTCATGTGGTGAAAAGGAGTTCTTTCCTCACCTGCCTTGCCAGGTAGCTTCTCTCTCTTACCATCTGGCTTGCTTTCTACAACTATAATAAAGTTGCCATGGGGGATCCTTGACCTACCCTTTCCTGAAACCTCCAAAAGATAGGTTTTGCCTGGTAATATAGACTATACTCTTTGTAGAAAATTCAGCATCTGAGCCTCTGTTCCTGAGAGCTGAAGAAAGGCTGGGTGAGTATTGTAACACTACTGCTACCTATCCTGGGGAGAGGTTCATGCCACTGGGTACTCTAAAGGGTTATAATTTGTCTGTAGCATGAGGTGAGAAACCTCTATGGTCTGGTTCAGGAGGAAGCAATTTAATTTCTGAACTACTGAACCATAATTTACAAGCAGCAAGGACTCCTCGGTAGTACAAACAATTCTTTGTAGGAATGTAACCTTCAGACGTCACTATAAGGAAAAATGATAGGCTCTGTTTATATGTTTGCTCTTTCTTTACCCCCATCCTCATCCCCATCCGGGTCACAACCTTTTTTCCCTGAATTCACTTTGAGAAAAAAATCATAAAAGGTATTTTCCCAACAAAATCTTTTCTCACCACACCCTCAGCTGTATTTATCTACAGCTGTAGTAATGGTCTCCTGGTACAATGACACAAAAACTTACAATAAAGAATACCAACTGAAAGGAAGGAAGATATAACTAATTTGGCATACTTATCCCACTGTCTTCTCCTGTTCTTTATCTCTCTCATACTTTACTTGTGCTGACATGACAGGATTTGGAAAGACCCACATCCCTCCAAACTTATGAGAAGATGCTGGAATAAAGTCCCACACTAACAAACTGAAAAAAAAAAAATTAAATGCACACCACCTTTCAATCAAAGTCAAGGAATTCCTGTCTATTTTATTTGCCTCCAAAAAGTTGTTTTACATCCTAGATACTAGGTAGGCCATCCCTCTGTCAGCCAAACAAAAGATATCTTGGCTTGTGTTCAGACAAAGGGACACACCTTTACAAACCAAAACCATCACCTATACCTGCATGACGCTGCAGATTTCTTCTGTTCTATCTTCCATTTCCTCTGTGTTCCTTAAGAACTCTACAGCGGACCCTGGGTCAGGTTTTATTAAGGTCATTATCTCTTTTAATCGTCTCAACATTTTTCAGAAACACAGACTTTGAGAGACTAGGTGACTTCCCCCAGAGCACATAAGCTAGTAGGTGGCAGAGCTAGGACAAGAACATGGTGACATTAAAGCCCATCCTCTTAATCTTATGTTGTGCCACTTCCACTCAATAAGTGAGGAAAGCAACTGTAATCCTCCTTGATGAACTAACCCTCGTTTGCTATGCCTTCAGGGTGTTATTGTGACCTGGAAGAGCCAAGTTGCTGCAGACGGTCCTGGCCACCCTTCCCAGCACAAAAGTCCTCTCATTTCACTTCATGAGTAGATCGTATGTCTTTTTAAAGAAACTTTCATTATCATTCCCCAGCTCCTTGAAGCAATGAAGTTTGATGGAGATTTGGCAGAATTTTCTTTTTCTTTTTAGTCTCAGTCTACCTTAGTGGCTGTGAGATCTTAAGCAACACATAATTGTTCTCAGTTCCAAATCTCTAAAATGGAGTAATCATCTCCCACACTTCCTGATAGAATCACACAATGATAGTGTATATGAATGTATTTCACAAATAGGAAAAAATTCTGTGACATACCAGTCCAGCTTAAGTTCCAAAAATTAGGTCAATGTGTTAGTTACCACATACCCAATGGCAAAAAAAAGTGAAACTGCATTAACTATTTTTTCCCTTTGCTAATATTGTAGCTAAGATTCTAAAATGCATTGGTGTTTAAACTGTTGATTTAACAAAAGAGGCTTTTGGTTGAAACCAAGATGGTGGTCAGACAGGTTTTAGCCATTGTGGTTTGTTGTGTGGTTCTGGAGCGTAGGCAGATTAAACACTGATGAGGTCAAATGGAGATGCACAGCGTTGAACCCTGGGGACCCAAGAGCTGACGTCTAGAAGAAGAAATAGTTTGATTCTGCAGTGTTCTGAAGACAGCAGGTGACTTAGCAATTCTGCCTTCATTTCTTCTTTGGTGTGGACTCAGCGCTAGAAGGGAGAAAAGCTCTGCCTTCTTTAATCTATGTCTCCATCAGAGTAAGGAGACCAACCCAGACACCGCAGACACAGGGAAGTGCTAACTTCAAGACTGAGTAAGCAGTGCCAAGTTAGGACAGCCCACTCAGAAGGCCCAAATTACTCCAAGGAGTTTTAGAATGAAATATGTTTCTTTAAGTGATGATCAAAGAAGAAAAAAAAAGACATTCTTAGTCACTGAAAAATTCCCTCTGAGTGATAATTAGCATTTTCTTTACAGTTACAAAGCTCTTTCAAATACCTTCTTATGTGAGAGAGGATATTTCTTTTTTATAGATGAACAAAACTAAATTTCAGAGAGACTAAGTTACTTAGGTAGTAAATGGCAGAGGCCAAACTTGAACCCAAACCTTCTTTTACAGAGCATTGTAAGTGTTTTTCCACACTCCAGTCTTTTAAAAAATCATCAGCAAGATGCTGGGGTCACTTAAAGCCATGGCTTTGCATTCAGTGAAACCACTAACAAACACGAGGCAACATGGTTAATTTTCAGAAGCTGTTCATTCCAGATTTTACAGGATAAACCCAATCTGAAAGTTTATTTCCTGTTTTCCTCCAACAATTATTGAACCTTCATGACACACTTCTAAAAATCTGTTCGCTGTTACTGATTTGTAAAAAATTCTCTATGACTCTAACATCGTCTTTTTTTTTTAATTGATTTTTATTGGAGTATAGTTGATTTACAATGTTGTGTTAGTTTCAGGTGTACAGCAAAGTGAATCAGTTATACATATGCATCATCTTTTAAATGCCAAAACTTACCTGTGTATGTGCTGTCTCTTGACCCAGAACATAACATTTTAAGGACAGGGCCATTTGTGGTGGGGCTGTGAGGGGAGTGGGGTGGGGAGTGGGAAGGGTGGGAGGTGGAGGATATTGGCTTGAGGTCTAGTCTGGTTTGCTCAGGTGTCCAGAAGAGGGCACTCGAATCTATATAGGAAGTTCATAATCTCAGATGTACCTAAATTTTTTTTGCTAATAATTCAAATTGTACCATGTTTTATACTTGAATATGCTTAAGATGATATTTGTATATGGAATCTAAAAAAAAATGGTACAAATGGACTTATTTACAAAACAGAAATAGAGTCACAGATGTAGAAAACAAACTTATGGTTACCAAGGGGGAAAAGGGGAGGAGGGATAAATTGGGAGATTGGGATTGACATATACACACTACTATATATAAAATAAATAAGTAATAAAAACCTGTTGTATAGCACAGGGAACACTACTCAATACTCTGCAATGACCTATATGGGAAAATAATTTTAAAGAGTGGATATATGTATATGTATAACTGATTCACTTTTCTGCACACCTGAAACTAACACAACATTGTAAATCAACTATACTCCAATAAAAAATTTTTTAAAAAAAGATATTTATAAAACATTAGGTGACCCTATTTACATCTTAGAATTATCTACACTAGATAAACTGTGTCTGACAAGAGGTTAAAAAAATTCCAAAATTCCCATGTCAAACAAACAGGAAAAAGAGCAGGGAATGTTTGATAAGGAATGATAGACAAACTGGCCAATTGGGCCTGGATCCAGAAATCTGCACATAACCTAAAAGGAGATGAATCAACCAGGAACTGTTTGATATTAATGAGGAGAGAATCAAGAGCATGAACTTCCTGCCAAGTCAAACAGGTGGGGCCACTGCAGTTACTGTCTCCTGATCACACACAAGTTCAGACCTGAACCTGCACTTCCAGGGGCTCCCTGGGGGCAACTGCAGACCTGGTTATCTGATCTGATCCAAACCCAGCATCTACCTGAGAAAACCTTTCAACGCACCTGTTGTTTCCTTCATAGAAGACACCTGAAGAGTCCTAGGTATAAAACCTTCAGCCCATAGACCAAGAGGTGGGTGAAAACCAAGACAGCCACTCCCTGCTTTGTAAATTAATACTCCCCATCCCCCCATAAGTTGGTAGGCAACTGCCTGTTGGCTAAGACTTGGGTGCTCAATTTGATTAGCGCCAAGTGGGTTCAATTTAACTTTATTTTTAAATAATATTTTAATTTCACTCTCCCAGGCTGTGCAGAGGGAGAATAAAAGAGGCAAATGCCAACAAAAAAAAGAACATAGTTTAACAGAGTCAAGCAAATCACATATCCAGAATAATAAAACAAGCGACTCAATTATAAAGTAGACAGAAAACATAGACATTGCACCAAGAAGGGTGAATAAGCACATGAAAAGGTGTTCAGCCATTAGGGAAATGCAAATTAAAACACAGTGAGATACCACTACACACCTGTTATAATGGCTAAAATTTAAAAGACTGACCAGGGAATTCCCTGGTGGTCCAGTGGTTAAGACTCGGTGTTTTCACTGTCTGGGCCCAGATTCGATCCCTGGTTGGGGAACTAAGATCCTGTATGCCATCAGGTGTGGCCAAATTAAAAAAAGAAAAAGAAAAAAAAGACTGACCATTCTGAGTATAGGAAAGGATGTAAAACAATTGAACCTCTTAAGCATGCTGATAGAGATGCAAAATGGTACAGCCACTCCAGAAAACAGTTTGATTGTTTCTTAATATATATATATATATCTATATATATATATATCTTCCATGTAATCCAGCGATTCCACTCCCAAATATTTTCAAGAGAAATAAAAGAACATGTCCATACAAATATCTAGTATTTGTAAATTGGAAACAACCCTAATGGCCATCAATTCAATGAATGAACAAACTGTGATATATCCACACAATGAACTACAATTCAGCAATTAAAAAAAAGGAGTGAATTATTCATACACTTTATGACACAGATGAATCAGAGTGTAATTAAGCTTAGTGAAATAAGGCAGACAAAAGAGTATACATACCATGACTACACTGATATAACATTCTAGGAAATAAAAATGAATATGTTATGACACAAAATAGATCAGAGGTTGCCTGGGTGGGCGGGGAGGAAGAAGGGAGGGAGGGAGGAATAACAAAGGGGCATGAGGAAACTTTTGGGAATGATACACATGTTCATTCTCTTGACTGTAGTGATGGTTCCATGAGGGTATACATAAGTCAACTTATCAAACTGTATACTTTAAATATTTGCACTTTTTTGAATGTCAATTAAACCTCAATAAAGCTGTTAAAAAATACAATGGACACTGAAATGTTTGCTTCTTTCTTTACTAATTTTGTTTAATAAGCATGCATATGTATGTATTAATTTTGTATAACATACATACAGATAGAAAAAATAATACTGAGGGCCTCCTAGTAAAAAATAACAAAACTTTTCAGACAAACATCTCTTCAGTCCCACTTCCTTGTGTAAACTCTTTTTAATATCTCTAATTTGTTTTACTGTTATGATTTTTTATTATGATTCTTAAGAATATTCTGATGTATTCCTTATACGGGACACCTACACCTGGTAGTACATATGTTCTTGTTTTATTGAAATATACTTGATTTACAATGTTATATTAGTTTCAAGTGTACAACTTAGTGATTCAGTATTTTTATAGTGTGACCATCTCACACTTTCATTCCTTTAACTTCAGTCCCTCCTGTATCCTCAAATGATGGCACAAAGGTCAGCTTTCTGGCCATAGAGAGGATTCTGTTGGCACCTGCTGACTTCATCCTTGTTGGAATTGCCATAGCCACACAACTGCTCAGTCCCAGCAACTGCTCTCTTAAAGTTACAGAAATAGTCTTCTCTGGATTGGTAAACACCAAGGGTTGTCAACAACAGAACTATTGACATTGGGACTGGATAATTCTTTATTGAGGGGGCAGCTGTGCTGTGCAGCCTGGAGAAAGAAGGAAATCCTGTCATTTGTGACAACATGGACTTGTGCCCAGCGTGCATTATGCTAAGTGAAATAAATCAGACAGTGAAAAAAACAAATATTGTATGGTCTCACTTATATGTGGACTCTAAAATAGTTAAACTCCTAGAAACAGAGAAAAGAATGGTGGTTACCAGGAGCTGGAGAACTGGGGAGATATTGGTTAAAGGGCACAAACTTCCAGTTAAGATAAGAATAAGTCCTGGAGATCTAATGCACTATAATGATTATAGTCAACAATAGTGTATTATATATCTCGGAGTTGCTAAGAGACTAGATCTCAAACGTTCTCACCACAAAAAAGAAATAATAATTATGTGGTGTGATAGAGGCATTAACTAACATGACAGTGGTAATCTTATTGCAATATACATGTGTATCAAATCAACACGTTGTAAAAAAAGAAAGAAAATTCAAAAAATACAACAAAAAACAAATCAACACGTTGCACATCTTTAACATAATGTTATATGTCAATTATATCTTAATTTTTTTAAAGGAAAGAAAAAGAAAGAAGAAAAGTTTCCATACCCTGAAAAAACTATTTTTTTTAAAGAAATATACCTAAGCCTAGCTTTACTGTCCCAAATTCCCAGTGATACTCAAGTTAGGTCCTAATTCTCAGAATTAATAAATAAATTAATAATAAATAATAATTATTAATTAATTAATTAAAATTTCAGGTTCTAATTACAAATATGCTTAATTTTTTAGAGAAAAAATTTAAGAACCTGAATTTGGTGCTACTATATTAGTTCAATTTATTAATGCTTGAAATTGAAATCTAGTTTACTTTTTTTTTAATTCATAGTTATTCCTGAGCATTAACTAATATGGATGAATTTTGACTCTAAAACTTAAAATTTTTGCTCTGAATATGTTATCAACAAAATGAGTCCATTAAATAAACCTGTTCCTTTGATTCAAAAGGGCAATGGTCTACTCAAGGACTGGTTTGTTATTTTCTATATAGAGCAGACACACATGTAATATTGGCTAAAATGCAGGCTTATCACAACAAAGATAAGAAGGACCAGAATCTGGTCTTCCTTGGTTGTCTTTTAGGATGCTTTCCATGGAAAAAGCACATACTTCCCCAATGAGAATCAAGATACTGGTCCCAATCTAGTCCCTTGGAGGTTTCCATTGTCCAAACAAAGCAAGGTTCTGTCAACTCCTTTCAGCCACACACTGGGCCCAAGTCCAGCCGATGACACCTACCCTGCCCATTTGGCTATTCGCAGCAGGCCTTTCTGCCTACATTTCTGAGTTTGGGTTGAAAAAGAAGCTGTAGTGAGGCAAAGGGCTTTAGTCAAATACATAGCAAAATAGTTTACAGAGGTATCAAACTCTATCTTATTCTTTCTACTGTGTAAGACTCAGGACAGAGTGAGAAATTTTTTCTCTCTTCCTTAACTTTTTATCCAAGCAGTTTCATCTTGGAAGCTTCTGTCATTGGGAAGAAATAAGAGGTCTTTTTTAAAATGAATTATAGTTGACTTACAATATTGTATTAGTTGCAGGTGTACAACACAGTGAAACACAGTGAAGGAAACTGTCAACGAAACTAAAAGGCAACCTACTGAATGGGAGAATATATTTGCAAGAACACTTTGTCTTAACTGCATGGCCTGAAAGCAAACCTCTAAAACCAGGGCAAGAGGAGGTTGACGGGCTGAGACAGATTGAGAAGGGGCTGGTATTCAAGAGTAGAAGAAGTCCACAGTCTCCTGCTGAGTAGGTTCACTGAGCTCTAGTGGAGGCACCCACAAGGTGAAGGCTGGGTAGCAGGCTCGGAGGAGAGCCGGCTCTGAAGGGCTCTTACAGCTCCACTCAACCTGGAGGGACTGCAGCTGCCCACCTGCAGGACTTGAGCAAGGAGGACTTCAACTATGGTCCAAAATTTCTATTCCCTACTGTCCGTAACCGTGGAAACACCCCCTTCTTGACCCTCAGGAAATGGAAGGAATTCCCCCAATCCTGACTGAGATTGGGGAGATAAAGCTCACAACCAGATTTGATTTGATTTTGAACAAATAAGGAAATGTGACATTTCTTAGATCCAAGAGTTACGCAGCAGATCCACTGTCACTACACATGCCCACCTTTACCTGCCCCAGCTGCTCAGAGGTTTCAGCCAGATGCCTCCAGAGGAGACCCTTAAAAAACCATATCTCTTAGCAAAGGTTACTGCTTAAAATGGGCGGCTTTTAGTCAGTGACTTGTACATTCAGTGATAGCATTTGAGCAAGTTTTATCAGCAAGCAATATTTTCAGTTATAAGGTTTCAAAAATCACATAAGAGTGGATTTAAACTTGCTGAATGTGAAGATTGAACCTCAAGTCACTGTAGCTTTAGTAATTGCTTATTGTATTAGTTTAGATGCTAGCACTGCATGTGCTGTGCATATTCTGATTTTATTAAAATAAAAAGTTGAACTGCACAGTTTCAAAAAAAAAAAAAAGCTGTGTGAGCTTTTATATTAAATGGTATTATACATTTATTATTTGTTTATAGGATAAGTAGAATGGGACTCATGAGATTTCAACTTTGCAAATCCCACTTCACATTAGATAGACACTGGGTCCTAAGAGAGTTGAGAGCTGTTTAACTATAAGAACCGAAGTGGAGGGCTGCTTTGGAATATTCCATACATCCCACAGGAAGACATGATCTGATATAAGTCTCAAGGGGAGAATCAGCTCTGACATTATCAGTGGTATAAGGCAGGGCTGATGAGCAAGCCCACTGACATGTCTGGAGACCCAATGCAAACAGCAGGTAAGAGGCCTGATTTAAGCTTGAGCCTGTAGACAGTAGGAGGGAGAAATGATTCAAGTGTGGTCTTTAAGGAGACATTTTCCCTTTAGAATTGGCTTCTGCAATATACTGAATTTCTGAATGTTAATTTGAAACATCAGAGTATGTGCGTAGATTTTCCAAATGCCTGAGATAATTCAATTCTACAAACACTTATTAGATATCTACTGTGTATAATGCTCTGTGCTAGGGCACCTGGGAGACGCATAAAGGTGAAGAGGATAGTCCCATGTCTTCTTCAGGAACTCACAAGTTAGTGGGAGAGATGGACACAAACATAAATCAGTCTAATACAAGAAACAGTATATCATATATTAAAAGAAAGTAATGCTACTAGCTTACACTTATTGAGAGCTTTCTATGAACCCAGCACTAATTTACTACAACATTTTAAGGTATATACTATTATTATACCCACTTTACAAGTGAAGGAACCAAAGTCCAGAGAGGTTAAGAAACTTGCCCAAGATCATATGACTAAGAAGAGTAGATCCAGAATTTGAATCCAGAGATTGAGTCCAGAACTCGAGCTCCGAAACTCTAGGGTGAAATACAAATACTGTGTGATAGTAGAAGGGGGAGAAAGAGGTTAAGTTGTTCATAAAGGGGAGAAGAGATCAGGAACCAATAAAGACTTACAGAGGCTTTCACTTATTGGGAGAATAGGGAAAATAGACAAACTATGTATTAATTCACTTTCAAAAGCAAACAAATTCCCTTTACTTATTTATGCTCTAAATATGTCAAAAAGTTAGCTTTTCATAGAAGAGAAAAAAACTGTTCTTTAGTTATTATGGGAACCATACATTTTTCCATGTATTTTTCTCATATGTATTTTTCTTTGCAGTAAAAATGTAGTTTTTACTATTTTTTAGAACACATAATATGATTTCATTAACCAACCTTTAAGCTTATAACTCATATGATGAATATGTAGAATAATAGGAATATCTTGCATTCATTTTACTCTTTTCTCTCAAATGATTCTAAGCCCTTCCTGTAGCCATGATCCTTTCCATTTTCAGATCCTTGTCATTAATTTACTGTACCATGTATATTACAGGGGGAACTAAACAAAAAAGAGTTTGTGGCATTTCGGGGGTTAGAGATTACCATTTAAGTAGATTGGACTAGAACATGTAACTTCACTTCCCCCCAAGGCTCAAGCTCCCAAACCACACCAAATAGCAAAGTAAATGAGGTTGGGTTGGGCTCATGGAATAAACTAGGAACTATGTAAACAAGTCAACAAAACATCAGTGTACTGGCCCCAAATCTTCCCTAAGAAATATGTCACGCGAAGATTATTCATATCCAAAATGGCCACTTTGTAGTTTTTCTCATTGTAAAATGTATATTTCTTCATCTTCATCATGAACGTATGTACATCATACTGTCACGTAGACAATGATCTAGAGACTTGGTTAGAATGTGAGCAAACAAGGAAAGGGAGTGCAGGAATGAAGACCTTCAGTACCAGAGTCTGGGAATTCAACATCAAAGTACCTGCTTCAGTTGGATCAGCTCTCATTCTGGAGCCTCAGAAGCTGGGCATGTCCAGACTCACCAGAGAAAACCGTGTTTGTGTGGGCCCTGCCCTTTTCTTCCTCCAGGCCTGGCGTGTTTATGATTGAACTCACTCCACAATTGTCTTCCCCGTGGGCTGAGTCTTCAGTCATCGTAATAATTCCAAGGTCAAGCTACAGAGTTCTTGGCTATTGATTTTGCCGTCTTAAACAGTTCAGTAATTTTCCTAGGGCCTGGCAGATGAGCAGTTGTTTTTCTGATTGAGGTCAGTGAACGAACTACCTGATAAGCAGCCAACCCCATGTCTGAGATAAGGATGATTGTTTACCAGAGGAGCACATCAGCTTCTGGGGCAGAGGATCCTGAGGTCCTGCAGACTTTCTGGCACCAGAGAACCTCAGCGATCAAGGGTCCAGCACCCAAAGAAAGCACTTACGCTGTTAAGGGACCCTTAGGGCTGGGTTCTGTGCTGCTGTGTACTTTGGGGTTCACACAACTGAGAATCAGAGAAGTTTGGCTGTTGATTCGAGAGTAAGCAGTTAGCTGTGACTTCAAGGTCACCGCACAAGTGATGGCACCACGAGGCAGGGGAACCCGAGGGACAGGCCTGAGGTGGCAGACTGAGGCACACAGATGGTTAGTGGTCATCAACGATAGTGTGACAGCCGAGGGCCATTCTTCTCCACTTCTGAGAAGGGGGTCTAGAGCCCCAAGAAGACTCAGTCAGCTAAACACTGACTGAAGAGCAAAAGATACTTATCTACACACACACGCACCCTCACTCAGGAGTCAGGAAAAAAAGGTCTCTGCCAACACGATTCAGGACCTTGAGATGGGGCGACTATCCTGGGTTATCGGAGCGGGCGCTAAATGCCATCGCAAGTGTTCTTGTAAGAGAAGAGGCAGACAGAGAATTCCACACACACAAAGGAGAGGTGACGTGAAGACAGAGGCAGAGATTAGAGTGATATGGCACCAAGCCAAGGAATGCCAGCAGAAGCCACCAGCATGCCACCAGAAGCTGCGAGAGGCAAGGAACAGGTTATCCCCCGAGCCTCCAGGGGGAACATACACCTGCTAACATTTTAATTTTGACCTCTCAACTGTCAACCCCATTTTGCTACTTGGTTCTCAAATGTGTCAACTGTTTCTCTCTCTCCTGAGCCTTCCTGTGTGCTTTCTTTTCTCAGATTCCAAAGGAATCGCTTTCAAATATAATTATAAAATCGACGATTGTAAAGCCTTAGCCCCCCCCCCCACCGCCCCCAGTATTCGTCCCTTTAACTTTACTACAAGCTGTCTCTCCTCAAACTAGCTGTCCTGAAACCGGCTCACTTCCAACACAGGTTTCTGCGGACGCTTCTCCATCTCTGTCTGCGCTATTCTTTACACTCCCATCTGTTAGCCATGAGTCCACTGAACGTATTTTGAACTATTTTGATTTCCACCTTGGTCCACATCTCAGGATAATGAGTCCTACAAGTCTTTTTTTTTTTTTTTTTTAAGTATAGAACTTTGTACAATTAACCCCTCATAGATACACACACACTGTTATTTATTATTATTTTTTTTTATTATTTATTATTTTTGGCTGTATTGGGTCTTCGTTTCCGTGCAAGGGCTTTCTCCAGTTGCGGTGAGCGGGGGCCACTCTTCATCCCGGTGCGCGGGCCTCTCACTGTCGTGGCCTCTCCCGTTGCGGAGCACAGGCTCCAGACGCGCAGGCTCAGTAGTTGTGGCTCACGGGCCTAGTTGCTCCGCGGCATGTGGGATCTTCCCGGGCCGGGGCACGAACCCATGTTCCCTGCATTGGCAGGCGGATTCCTAACCACTGTGCCACCAGGGAAGCCCCAAGTCTTTTACTTACTATGTAGAGGAGGTAAAAGGCTCATAGAGTCACCCCTTGGTTTTGTCAATGAGAAAACAAGGAGGTTGCATCATTGGCCCAGAGTGTTAAATGCCAGGTCACTCCAATGACCTTCCCCCTGCGTAAGGAGAATGGGACCGATCAACAAGTCCCTAAGAAGATACCTAATTAAGGGGAAAAGTGTCCATTCTCTTTTTTTCAGGCAGCGCCAAGCCTTATGAGGATTCTCTTGACACCTCCATCTCTTTGGGCTCTGGGAAGCAAAACATCCCACTTTCTCTGCAAACTGCACTTTCTAAGACAGGCTGCCTTCTCCTTTCTCCCAGTCATCAAACCTTAACAAGAAAGCCAGCTCCAACTGGGGTCTCTCTTGTTAGCCTTTCGGGAGGCAGCTGACTTTAACAGAGGTGCCTCCTTGAATTTGGAATTGGAACCATAGAATGACTTTTGTTCATAACTTTGAGTTTCTGAAATTTTAAACAACATGAAAAATTCCAGACAACATTCTATTTAGACATATAAAATGCCAAAGGCATTTCAAAAATTGTTCTTTTTATAATAAAATCATCTTCATTTAAGCAACAGTGTGTCATACCAGAGAGTTCCAGGAAGTCACATAGCAGTCACCTGAGGCAGGACCCTGGGACTTTCACCCGCACATTGTACACAGGCAGCTCTCCTCGCCACCCCCAGGGTCAGAGGATTACCAGGCTCTGTGAGAGGATTACTGCTCTACTTATGCTGCTTGTCTCACCATTTCAACATATGTTCAACACTGATTTCATAGTGACCATTCATACTTTACAGACTCCATCCATGAATATGAGAGAGAAAGTTTTCATGAGAAGCAAGATATTATGATTCACAAACTATCTGAATCAAGCATGCAAGAAAATGTGAAAAAAAAAAGAACATTAGCAAACTGATTTCTAAAAAAATCAAGTAATAACATTTGCATAATGATTTTTAGAGCATCGTAATATGGGTGCCTAAAGATTTAAAACTGAGCAGATACACAGCCTGTTACTAAAGATTTTATTCTTTTTGCAGTCAATGAAATAAAAATTATTTCCTTTGATTTTCTTTTCTTCTGAGTTTGATCATTTCTTTTGGCTACCATGTGATTTGATGTGAGATCTTTTTTTGTAACTATCTAGTTAAATCAAAACGTACAGGCTGTAGCATCAGCTCTAATTGTTCCATTAACTTATCATCTTAAAGGGCTTCAGGGTCAGATGTGCTTGGCAAAGGCTGACTTGTGGGGAGTAATACACTCCCTCTAGTGGGTAAAGGAGAGAAGGAAGTATTTGATTTCTTGATTTGAGGATTAGTTAGGATTTCAATTTCTGACCACTAACTCTGCTTTTCGGCTTAGTTTCTCCCCGAGAAGCTACACTTTGTTACATTCAATTTACCAAGGCTCCATCAAGCAGCCTATGCATCCTTTTTGTAGTTTAATTTTATCTCCACTGTTGTCATTTTTTCCCATTATGATTCTCTTCATCATTAAAGTCATTCAGCCAACAAATATTTATTAAGTGCCTAGCATGTGTCAAGCACAGCTCTAGGTACTGGGGATACAACCGTAAATGAACAAAATGATTCAAAATTCTGTCACTGAGGGGCTTAAAATAATATTAGGTAATGTCCATTGTGTGTGTGCTTCCCACATGCCAGACTTACGTACTTAGTGATTTGCAAATATCATTTAACTGAATCCTCCCCAAAACCCTATGAGGAAACTGAGAAGCTAAGAAATTTGCCAGCATCACTCAGAGAGCAAGAGTTACACAGTACCTCAGAGCTTCCCTGACCAGACCACCTGGGAACTTTGAACCTAGTGGCTGTTTTGATTTTCATCATGACATTTTTTTAAATTGCCTGTCTTCTCCGACTAACACGTATGTTCCCTGAGGAGGCACTGCGCCTGCTTGTTCATCCCCATAACCCAGCACCTACAGCCTGCCACAGTTGGTCCTCCAGAGTAACTTGGTTTCATGGTTTAGTGATAATGAAATCAGCGAGCAAAAATTAAACTCAGGGACTAATGAACTCCAAAATCCTTCTCCCCAACCCCTTACTGGTTGGCTCAATTGAATTATTTTAGAGTTATACGTTCTTTCCATTTTCTTAAAGCGTAGGTAAAAAAACCAAACCTACAATGAACAAGATCTGATTCTTTAGAAGAGTTAAAATCTTGAAACAGATTCTCACTTGCTGCCTCTCCTGAATTTTACAACTAGAGGAAACAGGAAGAAGCCAAAGCAATATTCACTCTGGGCTAAATGTATTTCCTTAAAGAGCCATTCATGCTTTGTGGGTAGAGAGTAGAGGATGGACAGAGGTGAGCTGCCCTTTCTCACGTGCTGCTGTGAGTGGGACCTAATGCCTATATAAAGGGTTCGATTTCCACGATGTTATTTTGTTATTTTATAGTAGTTACAGCCTCAATCATTAAATGCCCTGTAGCAGTATTTGCCACTCACCAAGTGACTACAGAACATGATAGCTATCATTCAAATCTATTAACCTTTGTGTGTGTGAAAGTCATTAGCAGCATTCTGGCCTAAGCTGTCCATGGCAGAACGGTAAATATTGAAAGAATACTTTCGCCATTTGAAGTGCTTCTGGCTTGAATAAATGTTCACTCAGGTTGTAACACTGCCCAGGTAATTACTCGGTAATGAAGCAGGATCCAGGGCTGGGGCAAGCAGGAAAAAGGGTGGATCTGTCTCAGCCTCCCCTTTAAATTTGTATTTTACAGAGGAATTGCCTGTGTCTGCTCCTATTACACAAGTCATAGTAAAACAAACTGAAAGGAGAAGGCTGAAAAGAGGTGACTTCAGGCTGACAGTTATTCAAACAACAACAACAAAAACCAACCCAGGGGAATCCTGAATATCACAAATCAAGAGGCCTAGGCTGTCATCCAATCTTTTCTAAAGTCATGGGGGTGGTTCTTTCCTCCTTGTTAAGTCTTTTGTGTGTGGGGGGTTCTGTATGTAGCCAAGAAGGACCCTATGGGGCCTTCCCAGGACAGACCCATCCCCCATATCCTCTGCTTTAGCTCCTCTGAAGTTCCTAGATAATAGCATCTGATGTATATTTCCTGAGTTTTATAGATGCTAAAAACCCCACCAAAGGGAAGAAATTAACTACTTGATGATCATGAGCATGTAGCCCCCAGACCTTCTGCCACCTAAGGATTGATCACCATCAACCAATCAGAGAATTGTGCAGGAGCTAATTGGGGATGCCCTTCCCTCACCTTGCCTTTAAAAGTGCTTTGCTAAAACCCTTGGGGAGGGACTTCCCTTGTGGCCCAGTGGCTAAGACTCCACGCTCTCAATGCAGGGGGCCCGGTTTGATCCCTGGTCAGGGAACGAGATCCCACCTTCCACAACTAAGAGTTCCTATGCCACAATTAAGAGTTCCCATGCTGCAACTAAAAGATCTCACATGTGGCAGCAAAGATCCCAAAAGTGGTAATGAAGATCCCGCCACAGACAAATAAATTAAAAAAATAAATAAAACCCTTGGGGAGTTTTTTTTTTGTTTTTTTTTTTTAAAGCACAAACTACCCATTCTTCTTGCTCAGCCCTGCAATAAATCTTTCTCTGTTCCAAACTCCAACAATATTTAGGTTTGTTTGGCCTCACTGTGCATCAGGCACATGGACCTGCATTCAGTAACAAGTAAAGGTAAGTTTGCTTGTTGATTCTATACAGCTCTTCTTTCACTGCACCTAGATTTTTTTCTCCATAGTCAGATTGTGTTTATAGTTGATAACCACTATCATATTTTGAGAGGTCAAGATACTAGTTTCTGATGGGATTAAATTGCTCTTCATCACTGTTTTTATTTTACATCTATCAACTTTCCTGATAAATCTATCTCCAAATGAATGGACCCACACTGTTTGAAGATCCTCTGATTAGGATCTTTATCTCCCATCGCTTCCTTATGCCTTTCTGCAATCACCTATTCTCCTATAGTGTCTACAATCACCTCTCTGCCAAAATCTCTCATGTTCTACTAATCCTCTCTTTCCAAACTCTGGGTAGCTATGCCAACTGCCCTCTAAGCATCTCTACCTAGATTTCCTACTTTTGCTTGAAGCTCAACATGTCCCAAACTGAACTTCTCCCCAAATCTGCTCCTAATCTTTCTAATCATTGCCAAAGTCCTGAAGATATCTCTACAATGGGTTTTGGATTTGTCCCCCTCCTGTGAGTTCCTGATGCCCACAGCCAAGTCACCCTCATTCTTTCTTGGACTTCTCTAAAACTCTTTTAACTGTCCTTCATGCTTTCTAAATACCACTCCTGTCTGCAATCTGCTATTCATTTTCTTATGTGCAACTGTTGTCAATCTCTCTGCTGCCCAACAACCTTTAGAGTCCATTAGCAAATTTAAGAGAAATTCCTCATCTTGGCCGGGCATCCAGGGCCCTCCACAATGTTGTCCTCCTGATGGGCCCTTGGACTTACCTGAGATGCTCACTAAATGGGAGTTCTCACCCTTCTCTAAACTAACCAGGCTTTTCCTGTCTCCAGGTGTTTTGTCAGGCTGATTCTTCTTCATGGTATGCCAGTCTCAACTCCATCTTTCCCAATTCCATCCATCCCTTAAGGGCTTTAACTCAATTCAAAAGTCAATTTTCCAATTCCTCCTAACAGAATTCTTTCCTCCAAATTTTTATAGCACATTGTTGGTCTTTCTTCCATCACACTTTCTTTATTTTCTTCTTCTTGGTATTATAGTTATTGATTTACATATCTTATGAGACACACACACACACACACACACACACACACACACATACTGCACTCTGTGCTGGAGGTGGCACCATAGTTGGGAAAAAACAGCAGCTTTGCATCCGAGCTCCAACACCTATCTAATAGCCTTGGGCAAGTTCCTTATCCATTCCTCATCCTTATTCTTATCCTTTTATCTTATTTGGAAGAAGTGAGTTATGCTCAACTTTTTCAAATGCAATTAAATTACATATATTAACTACCAGGTGCTCACTAAATGTTGGCTCTTGTTATCAACTCTAATGATCAGTTTTCCCATCTCCAGATCCCTGTAATGCCTAGCCCATACCCTTCACAAACTAGGTGCTCAGAACGTTGGTTGAGCTGAAGTAGGACCTTGTCTTTAGGTGGATCCCTGTGCTTAATACTTATCTCAAAATTTAGTAGCAGCTTGACAAGTATTGTGTTGACCTACAGAGCCCTGAAGAATATTTCCCAATTAGATTTATCAGACTCTAGGGTTTTCAGCTGAACCAACATGACCCAATTATTATAAAGCTGATCTTGGTATGGTGAAGCCTAGCTGTCACTTATGTTTCACAACAGATGGAGCCGTGTGATAAGTAGATATGCAAAAAGTGAAAACCCAGCAAATACAGTGAAGCCTGAGAGCCCTCAGTTTGGTTTCTAAGGCAGAGAGCTGGTGTCAGGCCGCATCACCCCAATGGCTCCCTGATGTCATTTAGCTGATATGTCTCAAACTGTGGTCTCACTAGCGCTTGGAGTTTCCTCCTGGGAATGACTGAGGAGAGTGAAAAAGAGAGGAATGTCTGGTTCTCTCAGCTGCAGACACATGACCAGTCATCCAGATAAATAAAGCAGACAGTTACCCATGTGGTATAATTGCCAGGCTTAATTCCATCTGTAGTGATTCTCAAAGGCTTGGTGGTTGTAGTAAAGATAGAAAGGCAGAGAGTGTATTTTCCCTTAGTGAAACACAGCAAAACCATCTGTGGGTCCCCTTTACTAATTCTAAGAATCACTCTCTAAAGCTCCTATAAATTAATGCCTTCATGGGAATTAGCTAGCAAGTAATGGAAGAAGAGACAGGGATTAAGGTGGAAGGGTTTGGGGCCAAGCAAAAAAGAGCACAATGGAGGGAAAGGGTCAGTCCCAGCAAAACATCCATGTCATTGTTTCAGATGTGAGTTTTCTAGCTGGTACATGTACCATGAGTTTAATGAAGAGCAACCAGGAAATATAGTTGCTTTTTGACAGAAAAATTGAAAAATCATTTACTGATTTTTAAACAGATGTACAATAGTTCTGTAATGCACACGCATGACCTCCTCTCCCATTTCTCTCAGCATGAGTGAGCATACGTGCAAGCACACACACACACACACACACACACACACACACACACACACACGTGTGCGTGGCTTTCTCCAGATCAGCCAAGGGTGCTTAATCTGTGTACCAACTGCAATATCTTTCTTGACAGAAGCTGAGTGTAATAATTATTTATATATTTGTGTGGCTATCTACATATCTGTTTCTTGTCATATTCCAAAAAGGATTTAAGATGGCATATGTGAATATGTAACATGACAAGAATTTAAATTAGAAGTGAGGTGAAAGAAGAAATTAAAAACAAACCAAAGATGAGAACACAGGGAGACAGGAAAAGAATTAAAAAGCATAATATAATAATCTACACACCTGCTATCAGTGCACCATAAATGTGTCTTTCAGCTTGCCAGTGGCCAAGTTTGAAGAGAAATCTAGTCAATTATATAAATCTTGTCTATAAGAGGGATTCCCACACTTTTCTGAGTACCTGAGTTACCTGAAGAGCTTATAAAACTAGAATCACTCAGGCCCCAACAACAGAACTTCAAATTCTGCTGATCTGAGGTAAGATCATGGAATTTATAATCTTAGCACATTCCTATTGATCTCTCAGATAAAAGCAATCCAAGTTCTCAGGAGAACAATCTTTTATATATATATATATAAAGATCATACAGAACTTTCTTCCGGGGAATGACAAGGAGAACCTTGAGAAATACAATGAACTTTCTTACAGGGATTTAAGATGAGTTTCAGAAGCCCACAGACTGTTGCTTATAATAACCTTCAAAATAAATTGCATATAGTTATGTGAAAGTAATTACATTGAGATTTGGTAAAGAGGGGGCAAAAAAAATAACAGCATTCTGCAGGAACTTTATTTTTGCCAGTTTTGCTTAACCCAGGATAGGAACTAAAAAGGATTTTATATCTACTCAATACTATTATCTTTATACGAAGTCAAAAATCAAGACTCCCTTAGTAAATATGTCAGCAAAGCATACAAGTCTCAGGGCTATGTCAGCATTGAGGTTTACCTACATTTTTTTTCTTTTTTCACAATGAAGGAAATTTACTTTATTAAAAAATCAGCTGCATCAAATGCTGTGCTAGGCCTTCAACATCCATTATCTCATTTAACTTCATAATAACCCCATTAACTAAGTATTATTATTCCATTTAAATTTTTTTAAAAATTCTTTTTATACAATTTTTAAAGGTTACTCTCCATTTATAGTTATTACAAAATATTGGCTATATTCCCCGTGTTGCACAATACATCCTTGAGCCTATCTTACACCCAATAATTTGTGCCTCCCACTCCCCCCTGTATATTGCCCCTCCCCCCTCCCCACTGGTGTCCACTAGTTTGTTCTCTATATCTGTAAGTCTGCTTTTTTGTTATCTTCACTAGTTTGTTGTATTTTTAGATTCCACATATAAGTGATATCATACAGCATTTGTCTTTCTCTGTCTGACTTATTTCACTTAGCATAATGCTCTCCAAGTCCATCCATGTTGCTGTAAATGGCAAAAGTTTATTCTTTTTTTATGGCTGAATAGTATTCCATTGTATTTATATACCACTTCTTCTCTATCCATTCATCTGTTGATGGACACTTCCCTATCTTGGCATTTGTAAATAATGCTTCTATGAACAGAGGGGTGCATGTATCTTTTCAAATTAGTGTTTTGGGTTTGTTTTTTCTTTTTGGATATATACCCAGGAGTAGAATTGCTGGATCAAATGGCAGTTCTATTTTCAGTTTTTTGAGAAACCTCAATACTGTTTTCCACAGTGGCTGCATCAATTTGCATTCCCACCAGCAGTGTAGGAATGTTCCCTTTTCTCCACATCCTTGCTAACATTTGTGTTCTTTTTGATGATAGCCATTCTGACAGGTGTGAAGTGGTATCTCATTGTTGTTTTGATTTGCATTTCCCTGATGCTTAGTGATGTTTATAATCTTTTCATGCACATGTTGGTCATCTACATTTCCTCTTTGGAAAAATGTCTATTCGGTTCTTCTAGCCATTTTTTAATCAGGTTGTTTGATTTTTTGATGTTTAGTTTTACGAACTGTTTATGTATGTTGGATATTAATCCCTTATCGATCGTATCATTTGCAGATATCTTCTCCCATTCAGTAGGTTGTCTTTTCATTTTGTCCATGGTTTCTTTTGCTGTGCAAAAGCTTTTAAGTTTAATTAGGTCCCATTTGTTTATTTTTGCTTTTATTTTCTTTACTTGAGAAGACAGATCCAAAAAAATATTGCTTCAATTTATGTCAAAGAGAGTTCTGCCTATCTTTTCCTCTAGGAGTTTTATAGTATCCGGTCTTGCATTTAGGTCTTTAATCCATTTTGAGATTATTTTTGTGTATGATGTTAGAGAATGTTCTAATCTCATTCTTTTACATGTAGCTGTTCAGTTTTCCCAGCACCACTTATTAAAAAGACCGTATTTTCTCCACTGTATATTCTTGCCTCCTTTGGTTTGGAAGAAATGTTATCTAGTTATCTTCAGAATTTATTCTTGAGAAATTACATTATCCTCAGGGCTTGAATTCTGATTGAGGGAGGAGGCAGAGGGAGGGGGATGGAAGGAAGCTAGCTCCTCCTTATTATGGAAATTGCTTTTTGTGAAGACCTAAGTCTGTTTTTACTGGAACCAAATCATCAAAAGTTCTCAATGTGGTGAAATTCTCCATACACATAAACTTTGCATGATCATGTAAAGTTTTGTTCCTTCCAATTTTGTAGCAAAAGAGACATATATTTTATTTTCCACATCTCACATCCTGTCACCTTGAATCTGAAGTAAATCTGCAAGGCTTTGGGGGTGCTTTCTAGATGATTTGTTTTGTCTTGTTTTTTAAATAAATCAATAACTAGATGGGATGGTCTTTTGTTTTTCTAGGAAAGGGACAATTTGAGCTGGTTTTAGACAATTTGTTCTTTGCAGGTGTCCATAAAAGTTACTGCTCTCAAACCTGGGTACAAAATGGCATAAGGGTGCTATTAGATATTGAGACCTCACTCACTTGTTCAGTAAATACCTGTAGAGGACTTGGTATTTGCCAAGCACTGAGACTCTCACTGATGAGAATACAAGAGTAACCAAGACTGCCTCCATGGTGTTTGAGGTCTTTACAGACACAAAAGAGGTAATTATAACATGGTGTGCTATGTACGTAGTCTGAATGAGGAAATGCAGAACTCTATAAAGAGAGGAAACAAAACCATACTTGAGTGGTCAGGGAAGGCTTCTTGGAGGAAGTTACATGTAAGCTAAGACCTAATATGTAAGTAGAAGTTAAACATGTGAAGGTGGGTTGAGATGGGCTTCAAAATGGAAGGTGGGAGAGAATGCTATGAAACAAACAAACAAATCCCAGCTTGTAGTGAACATTCATGAAACAGAAGAAGATATGCTGCTGAAGATGAAAGAAATCTAGTCTGAGCTCTATATATGTTATATGTGGGGCTGGGAGTGAAAAAGTTGAGAAAACAGGAGAGTCAGGCCAGATCTTGAATGGTTTTCTAATTCATACTTAGGAATTTAAACTGTATTCCAAGAAAATGAGGGAGCCATTAGGAAAAGCGGGCATATAACACTAAGTGACCCCGGCTTTGCAGGGCTGGCTTTCCACAAACTTCCTAGGAAACGTAAGCAGGACATTAGTAAACGTTTTAATTAATGAGTCAAGTTTTTGACAGAACATTAAAATCTATTGGTAGAAAAGTGTTCGCGAATATTTCATTTTATATACGTTTATAATTAATGAACCCCTTTTTAAAGCTGAAGCTGAAAAAATAACTAAAATTAAGGCCATAGTGTACATCTAGGGTATCTATGGTTTTGCTTAAGGGAATATGAGTTGATCCACAATACAGAGTAATTCAATTTATGAAAAAAATCCCCCTGGTTTTAATACTATATTATTAAACTCAAATATTGGCTAATAAGGTTATTTGAAGGAAAAAACCAAATGTTTCAGAGATAAAAATGCTTAACATAAGATGATTCCCTATGTGTAGTTTGCCATCTAGTGTTAATTTGTGGAAATAAAAAAGGGTGGTACAATAATTTTCAAATCTGGCTCACTCGGTGGCAGAGGGATGACTCAAAGCAACATTTCAAGTTTAAGACATCAAATTGTATCATGAAACCTTCTGAGGTCTGTGGACCTGAGGGAGTGTGTGGGCAGGTGAGTCGGCTACTTCTAAAAAATCGGTTATTTCTGGGAAGCAGTACGCTGGAGCAAACGGTTCCCAATTCTTGCTACCCTGAGAATCACCTGGGGAATTTTAAAAAAATACAGATGGCCAGGCCACTCTCCAGACCTAGTAAGTCAGATTCACTCAGTGAGACTCATGTCCCAGGTGATTCTAACGTACAGCCAGGGAGAGGACCACTGGGTGGTGGGTTAAGACTGTGGACTCAGCTGTATCTCTACATGAGTCCCACAACTTAGTTGTATGGTCTTGAGCAGGAAAATTGGTTTAATTAAATAACATCTATGTGCCTCAGTAAAATGAGGATAATAACCTCTCCTGGGGTTATTGCGAGAATTAAATATGATCATGAACGAAAAGTGCTTAGCATAATTTATGGTACATTGTGCTCAACAAATGCTAACTATTAATAACAATATTTATTATCAAGGATATTTTATGAGTTATTTAAGGGAATAAACAACCTAAGGGATATAAATATATAACATATGGAATACTAGAAATTAAAACATGTGACATACGGCCTATTTCTATTCTTCTTAAGCTGGAAGATTTGTGGGATTTAATGCTGATATCCAGCACAGCCTGAGGGTCAGCTACTCCCTGAGAAGCGCGTGACTTCATATTCAGTACTGACCTCAACTTTGTAAGTTATTCCCAATCATTCCTAACTTCTGTCCTATTCCTATTCCTAACTGGGTTCAAAATGCCCAATTCCCTAGCAAATTTCACTTGTCCTGCTTGGGTCAGATGTCATCTCATGAATTAATCAGGGGGCAGAACCATATCACCTACAGACATGGTAACAGTAGGGACAGCCCTGTGTGTTGGGGGCAGGTCCCAGTGAAAGGGGAATCATTGTGACTTAGAGGTGTCTTTACAGTCATAAAAAGTGATCAGTATTACTGTAATAATAGTGGGCAGAAAGAATATTATCTGAAAAGTCTCAGAGGAGTCCAGTGAAGAGCAAGTGTTTGTTTGGCTGGAGTATTTGATGGGAATATTATGAAAAACTTGGTTTTGACAAAGTGGAATGGAAGACTAGTGGAAAGGACACATCAAATATAACAGATTCTTATTTGAGAGGATGGGGTAGGGAGGGAATGTATATAGGACAGTAGCAGAAAATTATGAGCAGAAAATTAATTAGTTTGGTTAGAGACATGTTGAGCTGATAAAAGTAGAGGGCATTCAGAAGGGGCCGTCCAGCAGGGAGACGGAGATGAATCAGGGTAAGAACTCACAAGGGAAATGCGGGCACTAAGTTAAGATTTGGATTTGGGACTCAGCAGAATGGTTGTGATAGCTGAAGTCAGGGACATGAATGAGTTTCCTGAGTGACTTGATAGAAGCCGGGACCAAGAATGGCTCTCTCATAGCACAGTATCTTCACCAGAGGAAGAAGAGTCAGCAAATAAGACTGACAAGAAGTGGACAGAGGAGAATTTGACAAATGTAATTTTAAAAACACAGAGAACGGGTGAGATGAAAAACTACAGAGAGGTCAAGTAAATTAATAGCATAAAAGATTTTTCTTCTTTAAATTAGGACATCACTGGCCACTTCAAAAAGGGCAGAACCAGGTTTCCCTGGTGGCGCAGTGGTTGAGAACCTGCCTGTCAATGCAGGGGGCATGGGTTCGAGCCCTGGTCTGGGAAGATCCCACATGCCGCGGAGCAACTGGGCCCGTGAGCCACAATTACTGAGCTTGCGTGTCTGGAGCCTGTGCTCCGCAACAGGAGAGGCCGCGATAGTGACAGGCCCGCGCACCGCGATGAAGAGTGGCCCCCGCTTGCCACAACTAGAGAAAGCCCTCGCACAGAAACGAAGACCCAACACAGCCATAAATAAATAAATAAATAAATACATTTAAAAAAAGGGCAGAACCTTTGGAGCGATAGAGGCGGCCAGGTGCTTCACATCCTTATCAACCCTTGGTATCACTGGGGGTTTGTTGGAACTTGATATGTAGGAGTTATTTATATATGCTGGATATACTTTGTCAGGTGTATTACAAACTCTGTGGGTTGCCCTCTGACTCTGGTATATTTTGATGGTAGAAGTTCCTAATATTAATGTAGCCCAATTAATCAATTTCCTTTATGCATAATGCTTTTTGTGTCCTATTTACCAGTTCTTTGTCTACCAAGGTCAGGAAGATATTCTCCTCTGCTATCTTCTAGAAGCAAAGGGAAGCCCCAGAAGGACTGCCATACAGCATATCTAGCCAGGAACCAATCAGACTAGAAGAAAAGGAAAAGGGCCCCAAAAGATCTGTCTTCAAGAGGAAAAGAAAATAGTACTAATAGAACAGAATACCTGACTATGGTTGAACAAACGGAAAACAAAGAGCACTTACAGTCCTGTGGGAAACTTGTCAATTTCAGAAAGAACAAAAAGTTGCACAGGAAAGAAAATGTAATCATAACACACTACTAGTTAGCAGGGAATAAAAGTCCTAAGTTAAACACTGAATATAAATTTAACAACAACAAATAATAGATATCACTATCCTAGAAGAATAGAAAGGAGGAGCTAAAAGTAATTCATGGAGTTAAGAGTACAAAATCCTCATCTTCCATAATAGCAAGTTAATAGATAATTAATAAAGTCAATAAATAAAGATGTAACAGAATATGTTTCTCTCTTTTTTTTTTTTTTTTTTTAAGATGGAGGTAAATACCAAAAGAAACTACTTAAAGAGTTTGGGGAGATCAACTTAGGGGTGAGGTGGAATGGGATAGGAAAATGTCACTTTTCCTTCTGAGCTCTGTATATTATTTGAAATTTTGAACTATGTGTATGTATTAATCGGATAACAAAAGAATTAATTTTTCCAAATGAGGCAGGGTAAAGATAGGGGGTTATGAACTTGAAGCAAATGGAAACAACAATTCAGTGACCTTCTAGACTTTTTCTATCATATGAAATGATTATTTTTTCTTTCTTTAAACATTGTATCTTAGGCTCTAGATTAGATCTTGAAATGAAGGACAACTGAGTCAAAATGATATATATCACAGGCAAACTACTGACCCAGACATTGTAAATCATTTCTAGGAATAGCTAGTAACTCAAATTGAATCCAAAGAACACTTCACACATAAGTACATGACAGAATGAGCTCATTTTTTATTTTAAAAAGGAGGGGTGTTCAACTGTGTATATTTTATGTGTGTGTGTGTGTGTGTGTGTGTGTGTGTGTGTGTACACATCTGGGAAGACTATAAACCCTGACTATAACATATATATACTTTTTATTTAAAATTTTATTCATGATCATATTCTTAATCACAATATATTTAATTGCAAAACAACCTGTCTTAGAATAATACAGTATGAGATGCATGTGACCAACAGTACAAATACAGTAATTATAATACTCAAATCTTAGGTTCATAGACATTTAATGTATTAGATGTGTATGACAATTAAAAAAAAAAAATCCTGTCTTGAAAACTTTATAGAAGCACTTCTCCTTTCATCAAATGTAAGGCTCACATGAGCCTATAACAAAACTTAATACTGTTCATGTGTCAAAGGACAAGGCTAAGCAATAAGTTATTCTTTTAAAAATATCTATGAACCAGAACAATTTTCTTTTTGAGTTTGAGAAGCCAAAGACTATTAAGGAATATTTAAAGGCTGAATAGAATCAACAAAGGTAAATAAGGAGTTTGGGAAGAAAGAAATAGCTCAATATTAACAATGCAGTGTATCTGCCAGGTTCCTGTGCTCAGCCAGATCAGTCTGAACATCTTGAAAACATGAATTTTGAGTTTAGTAAAGTGTCATACAGTATCTAGTTACATCAATTACCTGATGAAAGTGCTTTTCTGAAACTGTTTCTTCTCTTTTATATATGGACTTTAAAGAAATCCAAACAAATACTGCAATGCAGTGTTTTGAAAAACATATAAACTGCAGAAATGCCCACAATAATAAATGATATCAGGAGGTACAGTAATTGAAATGTATCAGGAGGCATAGGTACAGTTAATTGAAATGGCATAGTAATGTGAAATGTTAAAAGGAATGGTAATGTGAAATATAAAAAGGATGACTAGATAATTTCTACTTCCAAACCTGAAGTAAAATTACAGAATGATGAGCTCATTACTTTATGTAGCAACTAGGAATTGCTACCTTTAAAATATTCATTCTTTCAATGCTTATTTTTGGATTGCCTACTATTTAACAGGTACCATGTTTGGTGCTACACTGATGAATAAAACAAGGTTCTCTGCAAAGAAAGAAACCTTGGTCTAGGAAGTACTCATTATATACTTCTTACAAATTTAGTTAAGTATGGTTTTGGGAACTAAAGAAAAAAATTTTTCCAAAAAGTTAACTTTCTAATTAAGAATGCACACGCACATAAATAGTTCAGTCAAAATTTCAGAGGCTCATAAATACTTAGAAACTCTAAATTGCTAATTGACTATTTCAGTTGATGTGATACCTGTCTCATCAACTGCCTGCATATTTTTCCCAAAGTACATTCTTAACACGCACAAATTTTTAAAACAATGAAACAAACATTTCAGCCATTCTTGCATACCTACTCTTAGTAAAATACAGAACAAGTTGCAATTTTTAATCTGGACATCGAAGACAATTTAAACCAATCATATTATTCAAGTGAAACAGATGTCCTGAATTTTGTAACACCATCAGCAAACCTGGAGAGATGCAACTGTGACTGAATGTGTGAAGCTGTTAGAATTAATCTTCATCATCTCTTTGAAGAGGTATTATCTGAATTTCTTTGGCTATCCTTTCTCCTATTGTTTTATTGCTTGAAGCAATTATTCTTCGTGACATCAAATCAAATGGTCCACCTAAAATCAAATATGGAACATGGTTATATCCTGTACAAAAATAATTCCTATAAAACTCGCATAGCAATATGTACTATGGTCAATCATAACATTTTAATACCTTCGACTATCTTTAAAAAGATCTATGTTGTCACATAACCATAATGTTTAAGCTTTGATAATACATAAATGAGTTTCTAAGCACCTTCTTATAGTAAATACCGGTTGTGGAGGGAACTGGTATCTCAATCACACTAGGCTGGAAAATGTCATCTTTTCTCTATTTCACCTTTTGTGTGTTCTATTTCTTCTTTTTATTACTCTTATTACCTCTTTAATGTTTGGGAATCTATGGACAGAAAATCTGACTCCAATGCATTTTCACACCACTCTCCTTCCCATTTCCTTAATTCTTTGCTGCCTTTCTCCCAGACCACTGATGAATTATTTTAACCCAGGTTCAATCTTACTTTTAAAAATCTCACCACCAGCACAGAGGAAATATGTAGCCCCTCTAGGCTCAAGGCAGAAAGTGATGGTGGATGAAGTCCATGTTCAACCACCACCATGGTCACCATTCAAAGAACTCTTGGTACAATTCTCAGATTCAATGACCTTCTAGACTTTTTCTATAGCCTCTCAAGAGTTCCTGATACTCATATTTGAAGAGGCTAAGCCATTTATCATTATTAATCCCATGCTACCATTAGCTTCTTATCCTTGCCTCTATCTCCCAATGTTTGTTATTTTGATTGTGTAGAAAATTACATGGCAAAAAAAAAAAAAAAAGAAAATTACATGGCTTTTTTTGCCTTAAGAGCTGAGGTATAATATGTACCAAACATTAAAGGAAAAAACCCATATAGAGAGGAAGGTCCAACAGATATGGAAAGAAAAATGCTTTACTGTCCCATAATTTTACCTGTTACATCCAAGAGTACTCCACCAGCTTCAGTCACAATAATGCCAGCACCTGCTACATCCCAGCAGTGAATTCCCATTTCATAATATGCATCTGCAACTCCAGCTGCCACAAGGCACATATTAAGAGCTGCTGTTCCAACACCTCGGATCCTAACAAATAATATTTTAAAAATAAGATAGAAAAAGAAATTATTTCAAATAAGGCATTCCTCCTTAACTTCAGTTTCTTTTAAGTGTTGACTGATGCAACAGTCATGATGCACTATATAAATGACAAAACTAATCCTTATGAAACAATCATTTGTAATATAAACTTTAAAACAAGGATATTTTGGGGAAAAAAACTGAAGAAAATGCTATAATTCTACTATCATGGCATGCATGTATATTCATTGTGGTCTAAACCCAGGGACAAGAGCCCCACAATACACGTAGTTTGTAGAAGGATGAAAATGTACTCCCGGTCATCCCCAACTGCATGGGCATCAGTACACGTGACCAAAGACATAACAGCACTGGTGGGCTCTGCTTAGATCTAGGCCTGCCTGGAAAGATTATTTCAGGTTTGCTTTCTCACAGTAGCTTTTCCTTGGAAATATATCAAGTTAAGGTAAGTACAGACATTACTTTATTAGCCATTATAATAATAACTGATTCAGGAAAGAATCAACAATAAATGCTAAAATGAGTGGATGAATGATATTTACGTATCAAAGTATCTCCCTATAAGATACATAATAATTACAATGGGAAAGATAGCAAGATCATTACCAAGTGATCAAAGTTAGTATTCAATAATGGGACAAAAAGGTACCATGTGCCTCCTGATATAATGCACTAAGAAGGAAATAACAGTACTTCTGTAGCATTCCTGCCCAAAATGCATAACCCAAATCTAATCATGAGGAAACCCAACAAATTCAAATCAACAGGCATACTATAAAATAATTACCCTACGTTTTTCAAAAATGTCTAGGTCAGAAAAGATAGACTAAGCACCTGCTCCAGATTAAAAGAAATTGATGAGAAATGGCACCTAAATGCAGTGTATGATCCTGGATTAGATCTTGGATTAGAATTCTTTCAAAATACGAATTAAGTCACTATATTAGATAATGTATCAAACTTAATTGCCTGATTTTAGTAATTGTGGTTATGTTAGAGAATGTCCCTTTTATCAAAAATATACACACTGAAATGTTTACGAAAAAGAGGTCATCATGTCTGTAAGTTACTACTTTCAAATGGGTTTTACTCAAGCTTCTTTTTTAGCTGTTTAAACCTCTGAAAGTAAAGCAGTCAGGTCTGTTCACTGAGTTCCTTCACTATTTATTTTTAAAGAAATAAGGGGATTCCACATATGGGTGATAGCATATGATATGTGGAATCTAATTTTTAAAAATGGAACAAATGAACTTACTTACAAAACAGAAACAGACTTACAGATATAGAAAACAAGCCATGGTTACCAAAGGGGAGACGCAGGGGGGAGGGATAAATCAGGAGCTTGGGATGAACATACACACACTGGGATGAACATACACACACTACTATATGTAAGACAGATAACCAACAAGGACCTACTGTATAGCACAGGAAACTCTACTCAATATTCTGGGATAACCTATATGAGAAAAGAATCTAAAAAAGGATGAATATATGTATATGTATAACTGAATCACTTTGCTGTACATCTGAACTAACAAAACACTGTAAATTAACTATACCCCAATTAAATTAAAATTTTAAAAAAAAGAAATAATGGAAAATTGATGACTAATGTGGTATTTGTTTAGTTTCTTAAAAATAGAAAAAGTATTACACCTGAGTACATCCTTCATGCCAAAGCAATTTTTTTTAAAAAAAAAGGATCAGAATTACATGATGCCCTTGATTTCAAATACATTTTACTGCCTATATTCTTACTATATATCAAATTTAAGAAAGAACTAACAACCTCAATAAACTTCCATAGGTGTTTGACTGTTTTCCAAATATATAAACCCAAATTAACTTTAGTGGCTTTTTTTAGTTTATAAATAATGGCGTATTTTCCTCCTTTTCTCAAGGGATATGTGATAGCTCATATCTCATGTCATAGAAAGAAAATACCAAGATCACTCACAAATTATCTTTTGGTATTCTATTCAAATATAGAACCCTAGGCTGGAAGAACAACGCTATAGGCATTGTTCTTCCAGCATAGCATATAGGCTATGCTTCTGTCTACTTTTGATGTATATCAATGGCTCTCTGTCAAGAGGTCTTTTGATCAGAAAGCATATTCTTTTATGGACAAATATTACAAAATATTATTAATTACCAAATAATTGAGGCTGTGGTCTAGATTTTGCATTTGTGTCCTGAATTCTATGTTAGTCTGTTCCTCCTATACAGCTAGGATGGTACAGAGTAAAAAAGACTATCTTCAGAATCACAAAGATTTGAGTTTGCTCCCCTGCTCAGTTGCTTAAAAACTATAATTTTGAAAAAGTTCCTTCTTCAAGTTTTAGCTTTCTTGTCATCAAAATGGAGATACCAACTTACCTTGGCTATGGCTGCAATGATTAGAAACAACAGACGTAAAGCACCTAGCAGAGGGCCTAGCATACAAAAGGGCCTCAAAAAATAGTAGCTATATTTATGAAGAAATGATTCCCTAAAGCATGATACCAGAAAACATCATTAAAGTAAACAAATACAGTGCATTTCATTAAACAAATCCCAAAAAATTACACAAAGGAAATTGACCCATAATGATTTACTTTGCCTCATAAATGTCATTTATAATTGATATATAATTATACTTCAATTTAAAATAAAAAGAGGTGGTATCTCTTGGGACAAAATGAAGGAAAAGCAGGAGCTAAGAGTGAAAAAATTAAAGATCCTGAGAAATGAAAGAGAAACAAGACATGCCAATCCTCACCTCCCACTACCACTTAACAGAAATTCATAACAGAACCTACACAGAAGGGCAGAACTGACAGGATAAGGAGCTCTGAAACCAGGAACCCGGATCTCAAAGTGAACAGAAATAGAAAAAGTAGACACATCCACACAAATCTACTCTGAAACATCAGACATTGCTAATAAAAGTGTTTGGGGTTTTTTTGACTCATAAAGTGTCTCTGCAAAAAATTAAGCACAGAAATGAACAAAACAAAATAAAACAAGGAAAAAATAAAACAAGAGATAACTGAACTCAGAAAAGAAGTGGGAGAAAAAAGACAAAATTCTATCAGGAATGAAGACTAAATCACAAGGTTCCCTAAAGAGAACTGATGCAAATGAAAACTTAATAAAGGGCAGTGAGGAAAAGCAATAAAAGAAAGAAGTAAAATGGGTTGGAGAGAAAGTGGTTAAAAGGGAAGAAGCAAAGAAGGTTTAATGTTCTTGCTGGTGTCTCTGAAGAAGAAAATGAAAACAGCAGAAGTGAAGTAATATTTAAAACTAAAACTCAAGAAAACTTTCCAGGAAAAAAAAAAAAAAAGATATGAATCTACCTGTTATAGGGAGACAACATCCCAGAATGAGCAATTCCAAGATATACCCTTATAAAAGTGTCAGCCATGGAAGATTAAAAGAAAAAAAATTTTCTCAGAGCCTCCAAGTAAAACATGAAATAATTTAAAAGCCAATAAGATTAAATTGGCATCAGATTTCTCATAACATACAAAGCAAGGCAACAGTGTAATAGCATTTTTTTTTTAATTTGGGTTTTTAATTAATTTATTTATTTTAGTTTTGGCTGTGTTGGGTCTTCGTTGCTGCGCACGGGCTTTCTCTAGTTGCAGTGAGTGGGGGCTACTCTTCGTTGCAGTGCACAGGCTTCTCATTGCGGTGGCTTCTCTTGTTGTGGAGCAGGGGCTCCAGGCACGTGGGCTTCAGTAGTTGTGGCACATGGGCTTAGTTGCTCCACGGCATGTGGGATCTTCCTGGATCAGGGCTCAAACCCGTGTCCCCTGCATTGTCAGGCAGATTCTTAACCACTGCGCCACCAGGGAAGCCCTGTAATAGCATTTTTAAGAAATGTACTTCAGGACTTCCCTGGTGGCGCAGTGGTTAAGAATCCATCTGCCAACACAGGGGACATGGGTTTGATCTGTGGTCCGGGAAGATTCACATGCCTTGGAGCAACTAAGCCTGTGCGCCACAACTACTGAGCCTGCACTCTAGAGCTCACGTGCCACAACTACTGAAGCCTGCACGCCTAGAGCCCGTGCTCTGCAATGAGAAGCCACCGCAGTGAGAAGTTCACACACCGCAATGAAGAGTAGCCCCCACTCACCGCAACTAGAGAAAGCCCACGAAGCAATAAATAAATAAATAAATAAATAATAAATTTCTAAAAAAAAAAAAAAAAAGAAATGTACTTTATACTTTCTTTCACTAAGGATGTTCTATCCAGCCAAGCTTTCCTTCACGTTTCAAGACCACAGAAAAACAGTTTGGAATGTGCCAGATCTCATGGAATACTGTGTGCATGTGCCCTTCTCAAGGAATCTACTAAGAGATGAGCTTCATCTAATCTAAAGGTGACTGGTGTTAAATCAAAAACAAACAGAGACCAGCCTTGAAAATTCCCTGAGCACACAAAACTAGTTTAGTCATGCAAACAAAGCTTAATTTAGCATATTTTGCAAAACTAACTCAACCTGGGTCATTTCTTGCTTATGCTTCTGGAAATGACAAGCAAAACTTAAGTTGTTTCTCAAGGTTGATATGAGGTAACCACTAATCAATTCTCTATCATTTAAAAAAATTCTATTATAGCCAAACACTGTGAAGAATAAATAGTCACTGCTTTCTCACTTTATAAGCTGCTTTATAACAATATATGCCTGAGCCTCATTTCATGTTTTGGTCAGGGTGTTCCTGGTTTGCAAACTGTCTTTTTGGTGTGTGAACAATAAACTTTTACTAATTATACTTCAGTGATTCACTGGTTTTAATTCTGTTATTTATGTACTTTTGACACCAGGAAAACTTCATGGAAGGACAGTGAGCATTTTATAAAGTCAAAAACTAAGACCACAGGATGGGACCGTGGGTGAAAGAATATGTAATAATAATACGTCTGACAAAGTAGAAAGAACGCAACTTAAAAAACTGGATGAAAAGGGAGAGAAAAAGGGGAAAGTAGAGTAAAATCACTGAATGTTATATAGGCAACAGGCGGAAGCCAAAACGTTCTGGAGCCTTTACAGAGAGTAAATGGTCAAGTAAGAAAAGAGAATATTAAGAGCATTATAAAGAGTTTTAATATAAAAGAAACCCATTAGAATAAAATTGAACCTTTCATAAATTTCTATTTCTAAAAAGAAAAAAAGCAGAGAGGATACACCAAATAAATACAGTAACTATAACATAATATACAAAGTAATTACAATGTAAGATAATACAACAGAATTGAGACCAAACAAAACGGTCATATCAATAAATGAATAAGCCTAACTTTTTTATCAAAAGAAAAAAGATTTTCAAATTGATTATAAAGCAAAACTCCACTCTATGCTGTATTCAAGAGATGCACTTAAAACTCAGTGATTCAAAAGGACTAAAAGTAAGAGTGGACAAAGATTTACCAGGCACAATTCTGATGTCAAAGTAGATTTCAAGTCCAAACATCAAAGTACAATACAGAATGTACTTTTTTTTCAGTGCATATGGAAGTTCCACAAAAACTGATCATATACTGGGCACAAAGAAGACATAAAGTTCCATAATATATATTTATTACAATGTAATAAAACTACAAATTAAAAATGAAATTATAAAAGCAAAAAGTCATTTCCTCGTGGAAATTTAAGAACACAACTCTTGGGTGAAAAGGAAAATACAAACAGAAGTAACAAATTTTGTGAAAAATAATTGCAATGAAAACACATCAGAATCTATGGGATACATTTAAAGCAGTAATCAGATAAAAATTCATAGCCTAAATACTTACATCAATAAAAATCAAAGCATAAAAATAAATTCTCTACTTAAAAAGGAACAAAAAAAAAGGAAACAACAAAATGAACAAAAAGAAAGCACAATGATGAAAATAATAAAGCAGAGGAGAAAAACAGTAGACCAGATTAATAAGCAAAATCCTGGTTCTTTGAAAAAACATAAAATAGACAAACCACCAAGTAACTTAATCAAGATTTTTTAAAAAGAAGAAAGCACAAATATACAAAATAAGAAATGATAAGGGGGAAATAACTACTGATACAGAGAGGCCAGAAATAAACTATAAGATTCTACCTTGTGTACCTCTATGCAAATAACTTGAAAACTTAGAGGAAGTGGGTAATTACTTAGGCTGTGGAAATGTTCTGGATTAAAGGTGGCAAAACAGACATGGCAACTAAACATAATACTGACCCTAGACTGAATCTTGCACTGGAGGAAAAAAAATGCTATAAAAGACATTATTAGATCAACTGACAAAGCTATATATGTATGGATGGTAGACTAGATAAAGAGCAAATTCATGAAGTCAATAATTGTACTGTGGTTATAAAAGAGAGTATCCTTATTCTCAGGAAATAACAAACTGAAGTATTTAGGGGTAAAGAGCCATGATCTAAATAATTTACCATGAAATAGTTCAGGGAAAAAAAGGAGTATATTTACACAAAAACACACACACACATACACAGAGAGAGAGAGAGAGAGACAGAGACAGAGAAAAGAAGGAATGATAAAATGATAACACAAACGGGGTACAATGTTAACAATAGGTGAATCTGGATAAACCGTATACTACTGTTTCTTGTAGTTTTTTATTTCTGAAAATTTTGTTAAATTTGAAATTATTTTCAAATAAAACTTTTTAAAATTACATTATAAAATTAGAATTACGGTACTGATCCCATGTCTATTAATTAAAAATTTCATTTCTAAAGAAAAATTCATTCCTTAGAATGTCAAATTATCTATAATGTTAACATAGAATGTTCAACTTTAGGTAGAAAGTGAAAAGAGCTTACCCATGGATGGGAAGGCAAAGAAGCCTTTCCATATTAGAAAGAATAATTCTCACAGTCTCTGGTGTTCTGGAAGAGCCCAACTCTGTCACCAAGAGTGATTTGGTAACATCTAAAAGAAAATGTTTTAAATAATCATTAGAGTTTATTAATAAGAATTCTGATAAAAAAATTTGACACTTGTAATTCAGAACAAATTGGACATTTTTATTCCTCTTCCTAGTTGTATCATATTTGTTTCTTTCTAAGGCTTTAAATATTAAAATTCTTATCAATTTATTATCTCTTTTAGTTATTTTATCATCACTTTTATAATCATCAAAAAGAGTCTAGCTCCTTAGACCACCCCCTCAAAAGTACAGAATATAACCAATCTGCCTGCATGCATGATACTTTTAGTGGGAAACGAGCAAACACCTTACATATTTTTTTTAAAAGTGGAATTTAGAAATTAAATAATTTATATATAGATTTGAAACAAGACGAAAATTAAAATTAAATGGTAGCACTGTTGGCAGAAATGCAAATTGGTGCAGCCATTATGGAAAACAGTATGGAGGTTCCTCAAAAAACTAAAAATGGAGTTGCTGTATGATCCAGCAATCCTACTCCTGGGCATATATCCAGATAAAACTATAATTTGAAAAGATACATGCATCCCTATGTTCATGGCAGCACTATTTACAATAGCCAAGAAGCGGAAACAACCTAAATGTCCATCAACAGATTAATGGATAAAGAAGATGTGGTATATACATACAATGGAATATTACTCAGCCATAAAAAAGAATGAAATAATGCCATTTGCAGCTACATGGATGGACCTAGAGATTATGATACTAAGCGAAGTAAATCAGAAAGAGAAAGATACCACATGATATCACTTATATGTGGAATCTAAAATATGACACAAATGAACATATCTACAAAACAGAAACAGACTCAGATATAGAGAATAGACTTGTGGTTGCCAAGGGGGATGGAAGGATTGGGAGTTTGGGACTAGCAGATGCAAACTATTATATACAGAATGCATAAACAACAAGGCTTACTGTACAGCACAGGGAACTATATTCAATATCTTGTGATAAACCATAACGGAAAAGAATATGAAAAAGAATATATATATGTATAACTGAATGTTGGGTTAGTTTCTGCTATACAGCAAAGTGATCCAGTTATACATATATATGTATTCTTTTTCATATTCTTTTCCATTATGGCTTATCACAGGATACTGAATATAGTTCCCTGTGCTATACAGTAGAACCTTGTTGTTTATGCATCCTATATATAATAGTTTTATGCCTCATTTTTAATGATTCCCAACTTGAAGTGCCTTTTCCCCCTCAATTTACTAATAACTGGGCCCAATGGCATCAGAACAAAGGACTTCTACAAAGAATTTGAGATGCAGTGGCTGAAGCAATAAAACATGAATGCCATGAGGGCAGAGAGTCATTTTTACTCATCTTCCTCCCCAGCCCCTGACAAAATGCAAGCCTCAAGTGTCTTCTGCTCCATCACACTTGCTTCCCCTGCTTCCACTACCACATCCAAAATTGTGGTCACAATTAAAAAGTACAGAGAAAACAGACACAATTTATGAATCAGTTAACACTTGGAGAGCTCTACAGGTTAACATTCAAAAACAATAGCATACGAATATATATAATATCAATCACACCAAAAATTAGAGGATAAACCTACCTTCTTGGCGTGAAACCTGTAGTTTCTGACCATTACAAAAGGCACCTTTTCCTTTCCGGCCAGTATACATCTTATCCTCCATGCAACTGTATACGATTCCAAATTCCATCTGCAGAAGGAAAACAAGTTTCCTTTACCAAACCTGAGTATTCTTTCTCATTTCATCCATACTTTTTCTAAGAAAGTAACAAGAAAATCTGGTATACTAATAATGTTTTCAAAGGGCTAAACCGTGGGATATTTAAAATGCTAATTCCCAGCTTAGTCAGAGGAAAGAAGTCATCAGACCTAAACACTTAACTCCTGTCTCATCCATTTCTAAATTTAAGGGCACCCACCTTGACCTCTCTCCTTCCTGCCTCAGATGAAGACAGATCGTTCCTGTTTTCTAGGGTGAATCCTTCCTACTGTGTTATACTTCTCTGAAAACCTGCCCCATCAACTGATCCCTCCTCTCTTGGACTTTCATTCCGGTACTTCTAGCCAAATTTCTTCCTGCCTCACAAAACCTTCAAAACATTACCTTCTCCTTTTCTCTTCACTGCCAAAGAGTAGTCTAGACTTTGCATCTCCCATTCTCTTACTACATTACAATTTGGCTTCTTCCCTGATAACGCATCTCCTGCAACTCCTTGCAAAGAGATCATCAATGCACTCTTGCTGATCAAATGTCTTCTCTGAAGATTTGGAGACTGCTGACCACCATCAGTTAATCCCATACTCTGTGTTCCTGGCAGTATTCTCCTAGTCCTACCACACTCACTGATCTATCTTGGTGTCACATTTTCTTATGACCTTCTTCTCTGCCTAACCCCTAAAAGTTGTGTGTTCCCCAGGGTTTTTCATTCTTCCATTTCCCTTTTAGCTCTCTCGATTCTTACAGGTTTGTTCTTTCCAGTCCACAAATTCAACTACCTCTCTAACTGTGGCTCCCACCAACCCCATCTTCACAGGTCAGAAGCTGTGCTTCAGAACCTAGGCTTGCAGAAACCTCAACTGAGGAGGTCAAATTCACTCACTAGCTGATCACTCATGCCTCATTCCTTTCCCATTAGTCACTTCCTTCCAATTTTATCTTGAAAACACTTCCTGATTTTTGGCATTTCCTCAGCCATTTTCCCCACCTCCATCTGAGTTCAGTATCACCTGCCCCTCTGGTGTGACCTCTACGTTGCTGGAATTATCTGTCTCTCTGCACTTTAAAACCTCTACTGGTTTCCTACCACCTAAAAACAAAATCTAAATGTTCTGACATGGACAGGCCACGGTGCCTCACGGCAAGACCACAACTAACTCACCTCATTGGTTCTGCTCCTGCCATTTCCAAAGTTTTGCTCACAATGAACATCTCACCGTTCCCCACACACATCATGCCCTTCTCCAAACAGTTCTTTCTGATTAAAATGCTTTCCTTTTCTTCTTTATCTGGCAAACCCCTAATTTGCTATGACCCAACTCACATGACCAAATTCTAAGACCCCTTCCATTTAGTATGAAGATTTCCCCAAACCACTCTTGGCAGAATTGGTTACACCCTCTTCATGTTCTCATAGTATTTTTTTTTTTCATAGTTCCACTACATATTACCTTCATCTGTTCACACATGTAACTTTTGCACTGAACTGGGAGTTCAACAGCCCAGGGCTGATTAAACGAGAAATGCTCACCTATCTCCCTTTGAAAGTTCTCACTGATTAACACAATCCTGTGCCTAAGATTTCATTTGCACTAATTTGTGTTTTTATTTTCAGAGATTTCTTAACTCTCTTGTGTACATGCTGATCAAATATATCGCAAGCCTCTTGAAGACAGTTATGTAAGATGTTAGTAAACATCATTCGTGTTTTGATCAATCAAATACCCAAACAGCACAGAAATGCAACAGGTAGAGACTGTACCCTACTGGGCTTTAGATACAGCAAGTGTTCAGGATCCTGAACATAGTCTGCATTTTCTAACCATGTTTGGCCCCTACCACTTCCTGGTGTTTCCCTTCACAATGCCTACGAAAGCATTCCTAGCTCAAAGCACACCTCTCCCATTAAGCATTTTAGACCCTACATCAATGCCTATCTTATCTGACTCTATCATATATATAATGGTGATTAAATACTGAATCATATTTCAGTTACTTGTGTGTATTTTTTCCTTATAAAATCTTCTCAGAAAACATTACATTTTCTTCACTGGAAAAAGTATCATGACAAGTTTAACAGTTCTGGAGTTTATTTCAAAATAATGCAGCTACATAAATTGAATAGAGACAAACCTAAATTTATTATGGAGACACATTTACTCTTTCTCAGAAAATGACAGCAAGGCATTTTACCAACCATAAATTTAAACAACATACCTTTTTATTTACAACAAAGCCAATTGAAACAGCTACAAAAGGAAATCTTAAAAAAAAAAAACACACACATAAATTTATCAAATAGAACTTATTTTCAACAAACATGTTTTTTTCATAATAAAACTGCTTACAAATTTTTCATATGAACAGTCTTATCCCTCCTCCCCCAGAACTGTGTGTACAGTATGCAACCCTTTGTGTAAATCGTAGGGGATGGGGAGGGTAGACTATACAGAGGCATACATACAGGATGCTTCTACAGGCATGAGACATCTCTGAAAGGATTCACAAGAAGCTGATAACAATGGTCACCTCCAGAGATGGGTCCTGAGAGCTGGGGTCAGAAGTGGGAAGGCTACTTGGCACTGTATGCCATTTCATACCGTTTAAATGTAGAATTCCATGAATATAGTTTCAATTTTAACAAAAATGGGATCATACTATACACTGTATTATAATCTTCTCTATGTTATATAATATTATGAGCATCTTTCAACATTAACATTCCATCACATATCGATTCTACATCTTAGCTTTATGGCTTTAACAATTCTATTAGTAAAGATACATACAGCTACGTGGTAACTTCAAATATAACAACTATGTGTCATCCCACCAAACTAGGCTACTCATTTGAACTCTCACTGGCAATTCCATCAGGCTTTCTTCTAAATATCCTGAGTTATATACTTACTTTGTATATATATTCTACATATACTTCTCAGTATATACTGAATTATATACTTACTTTGTGCCAGGCACTAGAGTAAGTTCTTATATAAATGTACAACTCATTGAGTCCCATCAACAAGCAATTCTATGAGGCAGGTACCATTAATGTGCCCATTTTATAGAATGAAAAGGAAAAACTGAGGCTTAGAAAGGTTAAGCAACTTGCTCAAGGCCACAAGTTCACACATCCTAAAACCCATGCTCTTTTTAACAGATTTTTTTCTCCTGGATTGAACCCATTCTATATAGACAACAGTCCAGTATTGAGTTAGTTATTTCCTTAATTGATCTCAAAGCAGCAATGTTGCTTGCATACATTTTTATGTGGTTTCAACAGTGAGAAAAAGAATGGTGAACAGGGCACTTCCCTGCACAAGGCAAGTCTACAACATTAATAGTTCATCACCTCTTCCATAGCTGATGAAAATTATGCATAATACACTTATAAACTACTCTACAAATTACACAATTCTCTGAAGTATATATGTTTGTGAACAAAATATCCAACAGTCCATTCAGTTAACACACAAACAAGAATTACAATATTTAAAATTTTAAAACATACCCATGTACAAAGTTAGTTGTTCCATCAATAGGGTCAATGATCCACGTAGGGCTGTCAGTTAAAATACTTTTTTCCCCAGCTGCCACAGATTCCTCACCAATGAAACTGAAAACAAAAAAAATAACAAACTCGGAATCTTTACATTGCTTTCAACAATTTTCAAACCTTAAGCTACCCAGGGTCTACTATAAAACATAACAAAAGTCTGTACACTATACTTTTCTATTGTTTTTCCTGCAGACTGATGAAAGTGAGAAAGTTTTACTTCCCCCAGAACAAAGTCATGTGAAAAATAACAGAATCCGAAATTCTCAAATGGAATGCCAGGATAAGTGAAGGCACACATGCTGAAAAGTGAATTTGTTGCAGATGAGAACTTACTAAGGAAATGTGGAGGTTTTAAAAATAAGTCCACAGATTCTCTCATACTCCTCTCTTCAAGAGGTAGAGCCTGACACCCTTTGCCTTGAGTGTGAATTTGGACTTAGTGACTCGTTTCTAACCAATAGAACAAAGTGGAAGTGACAACGTGCAACTTGGAAGACTCGTTCACAAAATGGCACTGAGGTTTCCATCTTATTCACTCTATTTCTTCCTCCGTCCCCTTCCCTCTGTCGCTCTGGAGGGAAGCCGGCCACCATGCTATCAGCTGCTCTGTGGAGAGGCCCAGATGGTAAGGAACTGAGCGGAGCTGCCGCAGACCACCCATGAGGAACTGAAGTCACCAACAATCACATAAGTGAATGGACCCTTCAGCCCCAGTGGAGCCTGAGGTGACCCACAGTTTGACTATAACTTTACGAGACCCTGGCAAGAACAATGCAACCGAGCTACTCCCATATTCCTGACCCTAGAAAACTCTAAGATAATAAATGTTTGCTGTCTAGAGCTGCTAAGTTTTTAGGGTAACTTGCTATACAGAAATAGATAATATACAGAACGTTAAATAAGTCAATGAGAAAGCAAATCACCCACCAAAATTACTGTGTCTACATGCTTTCCTAAAACACGCTACATAGTAAATCTCAGGTGAATTCTGTAAATGGTGTCTGAGTTCACTGGATTTCTTCTTTCCGTTGCTACTTTCTTTTTTATTTATGTCCTTTATTCAATACTGAACAGTCCTAATAATCATTATCATAATTTTCTTGCATCTCTTTTCCTCTTGGCTATAAACCTTTTCATTGAGAAGACATATATTTAGCTTTAAACATTTTTTTTTCTCCTCAGTGACTAAAATACCAGGAATGGCCAATGGCATGATCACGAAGAAGTAGAGAATGACAATGTTAAACCTTTAAAATGATGACAATATTTTGGTTATATTTCTGTGCCTATAAAGAAAGCCCTGATTTTAGTATTTTCTCTCAAACTCCTTAAAGCTACCCTGACTTTAGCACCTAAAAAAGTTTGCAATATAGAGAATAAAACTGAACTTTTAAATCTTGTCTATGCCAGACACTTGTCACGTCAACTTCCCAGCATCCAAACACTCCTCTTACTATGAAGGAATCCAAATATCCCCTGTTCACTGCTCCCTGGAAGTGTGAACTTAGGCAAACAACCTGAGTTCAGCTAGCAGATGTTCTTGCCCAGGATTTGTAATCTTGAGCTAATGGGTTAAAGATATCCAAAGTGAGCAGAGTCAGGAGTGAGGCTACCAGCAGCATCTGAAGCAATGGCTCCGAACCCTAACCCAATCCTAACCAGCTCTGCCTTCCTCCCTGGTTCCCACCTGAGCCCTGCTCTCAGGGCTCCTGAGCTGCCCAACACCCTCCAAATAAATTCCCGTTCAGCTTAAATTAAGTATAGTCAATTACTGAGTCTAAAATCAAAATTTCTGTCTAGTACTATTGACTCCAACCTAGATTTCACTTTTATCACAAGAAACTGAAATAAGAAATACCTGTGAGACGGATACTTTTCCTTTATGGAAGAGATAAGCATTTTTTCAACTTTTTGGTCAGTAGCAGTTACCAAATCAACTGGAGAACTTTTGATCATAATATCCATTTCATTTTTTAGGGCTTCACGAGCCATCTAAAAAAGATTTTTTGGTAAGCAAATAGGAAAAGCGTTAAGTCATTTTAAATCAAACTAAAAGATGAAATACAGAAATGGTTTGAAACATTCAATCTGTCTTAAATGATATTCTTAAATATTTCTTACCACAGTGTAAATAAAATAAATCCTTAGGGGTTATGACCTTCTGGGTATAAAATCATAGAATCTTATATCCCATTTCAGATTCACAACTGTCATCACGAAAAGTTTAATGACAAAATTAAAGTATCACTCCACTAAAGTTTGATAAAATGAAAACAAATACAGATGAGTCAAAGTACATGTTTTGTTTAACAAGGCAACCACACGCTGGCTGTCCACATCCAACACATCATGGCTGAAAAGATTTCAGTTCATACCTCTCCAGCTTGTCTTGCTAGGGTCACTGCATAATCCATGCATTCCTGCCAAGGATCAGCCATCTTCTGAACAGATTTCACACATACAAAGACACAGCAGTTACAAATCTCTAAAAATCGTAATCATAGAATAGTTCGTTCACAAAAACACCTCAACTTGCAAAATACTTTTATTCAGGATTCACCCTCTACCTGATTCTAGAGTTCAGTTGTTTTCAGTATTCACTCACAGGTCCATTAAGAAACACTTTTTACCTAAATTACTTCACTTCTATTGCAGAAACACTTTCATAACAAAAAGTATTCTATAAAAGTGTCTCCCAAAGTGCCCATGCCATACGCCATTTTAAAAAACGGCATTGGTCTAGGGAATGGAGAAGAAAGGACACAAGAAATATCTTAAAAGACAGGTGCGTGTTTGGGTTAAGAATAAAGTGAAAATTAGAGAAAGAACACAGGGAACACAGACAGTTTTCAGTATCTGCAGTTTTGGCATCCGTGCATTCCACTAACCACAGATAGAAATTAAAGAAGCTTTGAAGGGAAGGAGCAAATGGCACAGGTACTAATTGAATGTCAGGTAGTTCAGTACTTTATACATGTGAATTTATTTTTAATGAGGTTGTAAAGATGAAGAACTTAAAGCTCAGTGATTATAAATAATTTGCCCAAGGTTTTATTAGACAGATGACCCAGTCAGAATTCATTCGAACTCAATTCTGAATGTAAAGTCCACTGCTCTTTCTATCATAACATTCTGAGGAAAGAAAATTCCAGGACTAAAAAAATAACAATAAAGTAAAAAAGGAATTTCCCCAAGTTTCAGAGAGGGAAAAAAAACAACACATTTTTGTCTTCTGAATTGTCCAGCTTTCCACTGACTTCTGAAGAGAAGACTAAAATAACTCACCACTGGCTTGACCACACTCTAAAACCTGTACCCAGGACAGTGAAGCTTTTCAAGCTGTCAGACTCAGAAAAATGTGGATCATTTATAAAGCAACCCTAATTTTGTCATCTTTATATTTGAGAATAACTTACACAGAGTTTCACCTTGAAGACTGGTCGGAAATCCCAATCATGGTGCTCACAGTATAGGAATGGGGAGGGGAGGGGAGGGAGGGGAAGGGAAGGGAGGGCAAAGGACAGATACTTTGAGCTGTTTCTGCTGGTTGCTTCTTCTTCTTGGTATAAGCATTTAAATAATTTTAAAAGGAAGCCACTTTTTGAGTTATAGGAGTAACTGCTTAGAGCACTTCAAGAATTATTTCCAAACTTTTTTTTTTTTTTCATTCTTACTTACTCCCATTCCTTTCTTCTAGACTTAAACAGAACTAGATGTTCTCAATAGCCAGAAACTTTGCTTAAGCCATTCATATCTCCCTCTACTAACAGCACTGATATCTCCTACCAATTTTTCCAGGCTCATTTCAAAAGCTACCCTTTCTTCTAGGGATTCTCCACCCAGAAGTCATAATCTGTTTAACCATTCAAGAGCTACTTGCTGAGTATCTATTATATGCTGTGCAATGCATCACAGTGAGGAAAAACAGGCAGAGTTCACACTTACTCTCTAGTGGGTAGTCAGATATTAATCAAAAAAAAAAATCACAGACCACATGCGACATCACAAATGTAATAAAGGCTAAGCAGAAGTGCAATGAGAAGCATGTAACAGGGGAACTCTGACCTGGTCGTAGGTACCAGATGCGGTTTCCCTAAGAACATGGTTCAACCAAGATTTGATGGACAAGAGAATAGGTATTAATTAACTCAACTGCAGGACTCCTGATATGTGAAGAGCAACCGAAAGGCCTAAGTGTGACAGCTCAGAGATCAAGAGAAATGGGGGAGGGGTGAGGCTGGGGGATAGTAGGGATCATCCTCAGCGAGGCCTCAGAGGTAAGATTTTGATTTGAGAGCCATGAGGAATCATTACATCGTGGCTGCTGAACAGAATGGATTAGAGGGTGGAGGGAAGAGTAGACAGTGGGGATATTTGCTTTGGGAGGTAAAGCTGAGGGCACTTAGCAATAGATTGGATATGGAGTATGAGGGAGAGGAAGAGTCTAATGATGCCCAGATAGCTCACATTGGCAACTTAATGGATAATGGTGACATTTACTGAAACAGGGAGCAATAGAAAACAGTCAAATTTGGGATCTGGGTAGGAGGTGGGGAGAACAATAGTTTAATTAGTAGAGGATGAGGAACCTTTGTGAAACCAAAAGGAGATGTCAATTAGGCAGCTGACTGTATGGATCCTGACCTCAGAGGAGAGGTATGGCCTGCAGATACAAATATGCAAGTCATCTGAGTAGGCATCAACTGAGTCCTGAGTCTGAATGACATTCCTTAGGAGGGAACACGCCGTGAGAAGCTCAGAGGACACCCAAGCCTGGAAGACCCCATAAAACTTTGTACATCGCTCTTGGGGCACTCAGGAATGTTCTCCTTACATTTCGGTCATTTGTGTGCATGCCTTATCTTTCCAACCAGTTTTGAGTATATCTCAAAAAGGAACAGATTTTGTTCACCTTCACTTTCTCAAAGACAAACACGTGAAACATTTTCAACTTCTTCTGTCCTGGTTACCACCCTCCCTGCGGTGGGAACCATGCCACCTTCCGGCCACCTTCCGGCCACCTGTCCCCAGCAGCGGGACTGCGGACAGCACGGGATCGGGGGCTTACACCGGGACTACACGCCCCTGGAAGTATGCCAGGTCTCTCTGAGCTTCTTTGGAATCGGTAAAATGAAAAAGAGGGAATTATTCTACACAAGCTGCCGCAAAGGTTCAGCGAGATCCCGGGGGCGAAACCGCTACACACGCAGGGACCGTTCCTGGTGTCACTCGGCCGTGGCTCAGGACAAAACCGCAGGGGTGAAGGCGCCCCAACTGCGGCCTCTGTCCCTGGGCGCCATCCCGCACCGCTGACCGAGCCCACCCACTCCAAACCACTCCGGAGAGCCGCCCGCGCCCGCAGCGCACGACAAGCCAGCCCAAGGGCTGGTGCGGGATCGCAGGAAGGAAGGTCTCACCTCGGGATGGAGGGCTTGAGGCTCGCTAGGATACCAGCCGGATCCAACGCTGGGCTCTTCCGGAGAGAGAGGAGGGTCAGGCTGGTTACGCCTCCGACAGGAAGTCCCGCCCCTGAAGCCCCGCCCACGGGGCTCGGCTTCTTCTGGCCCCGCCCCACAACGCTGCACAGCCCTCCAACCCCCAACTCCCTGTCCCACCCCCAGCCCCAAGCTGCGCTGGTGATCGCTTCCTGACCCCTCCCCTTCTGCCTAGTCCTTTCAGATCTGGCCCCTTCTTTTTCGTCTGTGGTTTTTCTGACTTTCTTTCTCCTGCCTGTACATTCTTCTGTAATTTTTAAAAAATTCCTTTCCTCTATTTTGCCCATCCCTTACGTCTTCCATTCCTTCTAATTTTCCTGTTTCCCTTTATTTGTCCCTGTCTTTTATTCCATACTACTCTTTTGGCAAAACACAAACTGGAGATACGACTCTAGCTTTGCAACTTTTATTTGTTAAAACTATGCTGGGTAAACCTACACTATATACATATTGTAGGGGTTCATAACGGAGCGTCCCCCAAATGTTCCATTTTTGCGTGAGGATTATTTTGAGCTCAAGGCAACTGAGACCTGGTGAGTGCAAGAGAAAATACTCCCCCTCCCTTAACTACCTAGAAGAATTTAAACTGGAAATTTTTCTCAGAAAAGAGTTATTACTGGAGATACGCTCTATCTAAAGGGCCCCATCTATATGGTAGGGCAAATATCTAATTACCAAACATCTGCTTTTCTTCTTATCATCCTCCTGTCCTTGGAAGCCCCAGGACCCCATCTCATTCCTTAGCTCAGGATGGCATGTAGTCCTCATTTTACTTTTCTGCCTCTGACCCTCTCATGCATGTGGGGTCTCTCTCCCCCTTATGTGTATGGGATTCTCATATGTATAAAACTAAATTTGATTTTCTCCTGTTGAATCTGTCTCATGTCAATTTAATTCTTAGACCAGCCAGAAGAACTTAGAAGGTTTCCTAGAGGAAAGTTTTCTTCCTCCCCAACAATATACACTATAGTAAACCTATGATAGGTAGACAGACAGACATCTGTTGGCCAGAACCAACTGCCCCTATTCTCAATAATTTATTTGGTAACCATGTAGTGAGGACTTACCATGCTTCAGGCGCTTTTGTTTTCATATGCGTTATTTTACTTAAAAGTTGCAACAGTTCCATGAGAAGATATGATCAGCTTCATCATACGGACGAGGAAACTGAGGCTCAGGGAAGTTATTTATCCTCAAGTCACACAGCAAGAGCAAAGAGTAGAACACACTGACTCCAAAGTCCATATTCAGGGAATACATGGTACGATAAGCTTGCATCACATGAAATACAAGGACTAGTCTATGGTCCTTAAAATAGTTCCGCTTCTTGAAATTACAGGTCTGGCATCATATAGTCTTACTATTATAATGCAAAAGGCAGTGCACAGGTAAAAGATGTCCTAGCCACAACAGGATCAGGGAAGCAGGTTATTTGGCTGCTTGCATTTGCAGTGATTGGTTCTCTTAGCTTGATCAGAAGACAGGGTATTGTCACCAACGTGTTGCAAATGAGGGTTCTCAAAGATGAATGACATGAAGTGTGGGACCAATTCTCAAACCTCACAAAGAGCCAGAACTTTGTCTCCTTCTAAAGAGTGTTGCTGTAAGTATCTAATTTGAACACCTCAATTTGTCTAGCAAATGATGCTTTTGTTTTCTTGATTAAAAAAAAATAAAAAAACTTTAGAAATTAGCTTTTTGGTTCTTCATTGTCAGTCATCTTAAAATAAAAATCTTGCCAACTCTGTGGTGACAAGTGTTGGTTTTTAACCAAATAAAATTTTCCAGGCATTTGCAGAAATGTCATTTGAGTCCTCTTTAAGCCTCGTTTAAATAAACAAAGCTGCTAAAATCAGTGTAATCGAAGTGAAGATAGATAGAATATCTCATTCCTTCAAATTAAAACCATTTCAAGCTTCCTACCTCTCATGAGCAAGAAGTACAATCTTTTTCTAGGAGCCTCAGCTGCTACTTTACAATTGTCCTCAAGTAACTCAGGGATTTTTCAGTCCAAGGAGGTTGTTCTGCTTTCAAATGCCTGACAAAGTGAAATGAAGAATCCTCTAGTACACAGGGAGGTCTAGCGCTCCGATCTGGTTTTGGCAGTGTTGCAAACTGGTCCCACACAATCCAAAAGATTTTTGTCCAGTGCTGTGAGTGATTCAGGTGGCTGCAGAGACCTCGGTACCTGGTGCATTGATCTTGGCTTCCCAAAAGGGCAATTTTTAAAGCTATAGTCACATCTGCAGCCGTTGTTCCCAACCCCGAAGACTGTCTGCTGTGCCAAGGTGGTTTGGGGTTATGGAGGGGTCAGGTTTCAGCCTCAGCCACACACTATACCAGGACAAAATCTGCTCCCTGGCGTGGTGACCAGATCACCATTCCAGACTTCCCTAATGGGGAGTTCCCTCTTGGGGGCCTTTGATATCCTTTCCTACCAGCAGACTTGCATCCATGACAGAGGTTACAATTATGCTAAACCTCAAAATGGAATAGAGGCAAGATCCAATGCCCCTGACACCTCCCCAGACACCTGACTATTCGTGGAGAGGTTCTGGGAAGGATGGCCTTTGTCAAGCCACAGAGTGCTCTGGTCATCACCTACATGAGTGATAGGTGCCTTGTATTTGCATAATAAAGAGCGACCTTCATGGTGATTCCTTCCCCTGCAATCTTGGGTATCTTGCTAACTTTATTTAGTCTCTGGAGCTGACTTCTTTTAAATGGCAACTCCTTTCACTAAAAAAAAAAACAAAAAACGCAGATTCCACATACCAAGACTTTCTTAATTAATAATTAATTATTTAGTGGACTTTGATTAAAAATGACAAAAATTTATAAACACAAAATGCAGGTTCCTTATGGGTGGAATCTTCAGGATACCTAACAAGATTTCACGTTTTGACATGACGTAGGTTGGAATTACATATAGAGTTTTTAGTTCTGGAAAAAAATGTATCATAGAATCATCTCTATTAAAGGTTGGAATGAAAGTTTATTTTTTTTTAAATGGCTTATCCCTCTACCTCTGGATCTTTTGTCTAATCAATCATGGCTGTGTAAAATGTGTGAAAGGAAAATCAAAATGGAGTTGGTATTGCTAAGAGAGCTCTCTAAAATGGAGCCAGGAGCCCATCGAGGAAGTGTGACTTACGCATGTCTCAGACCAAATGAAACTTTTGACCACTTATTATCTTAACACATGCATCCAGAACATTTACCCAATGTTCCAGAAACTCAAGATATTTATTGGTCCCTTACCCTAAAATAACTCATGACAGTCTTAAGGACAAATATGTCCCTTCTTGAATCAGGGTCAGTAATAATTTTTGAACAATCTTGTGGCTTTTGTCTGCATAAGCTCCTGACTCTTTCTCTCCCCTGCAATACTCTTTCAGTTTTACCCGAATCTGTGTCTCCTGTCTCTCTCTTTTTTTTTTTTTTTAATTTTAAAATTATTATTATTTTTTTTTTGGGCCGTGCTGCACGGCATGTGGGATCATATTTCCTGACCAGGGATTGAACCCAGGCCCCCTTCAGTGTGGAGTCTTAACCACTGGACTGCGAGGGAAGTCCCAAATCTGTGTCTCCTGAATTGCAATTCTTAAGACTTCAAATAAAGACTTTTGTTCTTTGCAGCCTTGATACTGATTATTGTTGGACAAATGGTTGGTATGAACTCAAGCAATTAGCCTGCTTTATGCCTCTCATTCTTAAATAATAAATAAATAGCTTGAATAACTTCATCCCCATCCAAATTAGACAAATGTTCCTACATAAAAATCTCAATCTTCCATGATACATCTATAAGGTAAATAAAATATATTCCAAGTTCCATTTGTACACATTCATCTGCTTTTAAGGTGCAAGATCAAACATGCAGAGAGTAACTATAATAATTATAGAGTTTACTATGTGTTAGGCATTATTCTGAGGACCTTATTAATACTAACTCATTTAATCTTCACAACAATACCATGAGGTAGGTACTATCACTATCCCCACTTTCCACATGAATTTAGGCATAGAGAGATTAAGTAATTTGACCAATGTCACCCAGTTGGTGACAGAGCTGGAACTGCAGACCCCGGCATAATCTGGCCCTAGAGTATATGATATTGACTTTCATAGACATTAATGGTTAATTAATTCAATGTTTTATGAGCACCAACTCAATTAAAAGTATTGGTTAAAAACTGTAGGGAATTCAAAGAATAATACGTGGTCCCTGCCCTCAAGAAACTCATATTTTGGTTGTTGCTTTAAGTAGAAAGCAGCAGCTGTGAGTTGTTATTCTTGTCAACCTGAAACCATTGCCCTGCCCGTGGTGTTAATGTCCCAGAGTTTTATGCCAGAATTACAGGTTTAGGAGTTAAGCAAGATCTTAAACCTCAGTTGAATCTCTTCATTTTACAGATTTGAAAACTGAACTGCAGAGAAGTGTCTTGTTCGAGACCACAAAGTTAAGGATAAAGAGCAAATAGAAAGGCAGTTTCTTGTCCCCCAATCAGTAAAATATGTTCATGAAAATGTACATAAATCAAATTTATGCAAGCTTAATTATATTTTAAACCCCTAAGTGGAGATTTCCATTTAAAGGAGTCAGTAGTAAAGTATTTCATGTAGGCAATTATGATTTTATAAAGTGAATAATAACCATCCATCACAATGCCAAACCAGCGCTTTGATGAGTCTTGGTATTAACATACTGGATTTGGTGAAATAAGAAAAAAAGAACTTTGGTTGTCTTATCAGCTGGCAAACTGAACAAAAATTCCCTAATACTATGATTAAGATGGTGAATAACACTGATAGGAAAATGTTCGAAGTTTTAGGCTCTATGGACTTATCAGATTAGTATTTCAAACCAACAGTAGATATATCAAGGTCAAAAGTTTAAAATCCGGTAAAATAATTATAGCAGCTAACACTTGCTGAGCATGTACTCTGTTCTAAGTACATTGTCAATAAGATCTCATTTAATTCCTATGACAATTTGATGGAGTTTACACTATTATCTCCATTTTTTAGATAAGGAAATGGTACTACAGGATGGTTAAGTAATTTGCCTACAGCTAAGGGCCTGGGAAATATGGGAAGCAGAATTATTTAGAGTGATAGTTCTCTTTCTTGATGCCCTTACTTTCTTTGGAGAGAAGTGCAAACTGGAACTAGATACTAAAAATTGCTTTTGAAAACTCAACAGTGGTGTAAAAACGAGCATACTATTCATTTGGGCCCTAGTCTGTCCTTCAACACTTTATTTGAATAAGCACACAGGAAATATGCTAGATATTATGGGGAGTATCAAAATGAATATTGTTTGCATTATCATATTCTATTGTTTATATTATTATATTATACTGTTTATACTATTATATTGTACTGTTAATATTCTATTATATTGTTTACATATTATATTATGTTTATAATTTGCATGTTCAAGGATTTATAGCAAAATAGGGAGGATACGATAGGAACACAAATAGCTGTAATGCAAGTACTATGAGCATAAAAAATTGTGATGAGAATTTAGAGGAAATTTCAGTTCCCGGTAGCTAAGGGGGATTAGTCAAAGCTTCATGGCAAGGGTGGTATTTGAGCCAGGTCTGTGAGAGTGGTCAAAATCTAGACAGAGATGACGTAGTCCCCTCAGGTTGCAGGGACAGTGTGAACAAAGGCAGAGTCATGAGTTATCAAGTTATCTGTTGATTGGAGCAAAGACTGCATGTAAAGAAGTGGGAGTGGAGATAAAACCGGAAAGCTAGGGTGAAGTCAGTGAGCAGAGCGTACAAAATGCCTCCCTAAGGAATATAGACTTTATTCAAGAGGCAAAAATGTTTGTAGCAGGGAAAGCAGATGATCAAAGTTAGATTTTAGGAAGATTAATCCGCCAGTGCTTGGAGAGTGGACAGAGGCCAAAAGCCAGGTAAGAAAGGTTTAGGGAAGCAGCAATCTAGGACAGAACAAAAGTGGTAGTACTGGGAATAGAGAGGAGACTGATAAAAAGATATTACAGGAAACTGGGGCTTCCCTGGTGGCGCAGTGGTTGAGAATCTGCCTGCCAATGCAGGGGACACGGGTTCGAACCCTGGTCTGGGAAGATCCCACATGCCGCGGAGCAACTTGGCCCGTGAGCCACAACTACTGAGCCTGCGCATCTGGAACCTGTGCTCCGCAACAAGAGAGGCCGCGATAGTGAGAGGCCCGCGCACCACGATGAAGAGTGGCCCCCGCTCGCTGCAACTAGAGAAAGCCCTTGCACAGAAACGAAGACCCAACACAGCCAAAAATAAATAAATAAATAAGTAAATTAAAAAAAAAAAAAAAAAAAGAATACTGGTCCACCTCACTTCACCTGGGATGCTTTCTTTAAAAAAACAAAAAAACAAAAAAACTAGGAAATAGTTTGACTATAATGAAAGAAAGAAGAGGGAAGAAAGGAGAAGAGGGGGAAGAGATGACCCTGTGCTTCAGGGTAAATGGTAACGTCTTTAGTGGGAGACGTGGACGACAGGAGGAAATACACTTATGAGAGCAGAAATGCTATATTTAGTTTAAGACATTGATTCCAAAGAGGAATTTACATATTCATTCACTGTGTGAGCATTTATCAAATGCCTATTATGGAAGGGCAGCCCTTCCATAAATACTCGGGATATATCATAATCACTACAGGAGGACTTTTTTTTTTTATTGCTCTTTCCTGTTCAAGACACCATAATAAAGTATTATATTAAAATCCAACTCTATAGAACATTTCCAAGCAAACACAGTTGAAAAGTAGTCTCCTTCCTCTGAATTCCTGTACATTTAACTGTCTGTACTATTCATTGGGTGTTCAGCACATATGATTATATGTATGTATATATTTCTCCCCTAATGTCAAGTTTTCAATCAGATCATAAGTGAGTTGAGAGCAGGCATCATTTCAGATATTCTTTGAATCTCCCACAGTACCTCATTCAGAGTAGGAAAATTCAGTAAAGCTTTAACTGTTAGACCAGGGGATTTTTCTTTCTTTTCTCTTCTATGGTAAGGATACATCTTTTCTTAGCCTTGTAGAACAGAAGGATCAGTAAAATTTCACATCCAGAACACATGGCCACTGTGAAAGGAGCCACAGAAGCCAAGTCTGCATTGGACTGTGAAAAAGAAAGCTGAATAACAGCAAGGGCTAAGAAACTATTCAGTACCCCACCTTCGATAGCAACAGTTTTACAAACAGGAAGAGGCAGCATAGAAATTTTAGCAAAAAAGTACCCAAACGACAAACCCAAAGCAGGAACTAAGACACCCAATAGAAGCACTTCTAGGTTCACTGTTTTTAGAAACATTAATCCCATTCTGAAAGTCAAATAAATCCCTACAAACATTAAAATAAAACTCAGAGGTCTAATGATCCTCTCCAGGAAGTTTGCTTTTTCAGGTAGTCTACGCTTGATGATTATTCCCACTGATATAGGTATAAGTATGAAAAGGAGTGTTGACATAATTTTAGAAACAGGAATATGCAAAGTACCTGATAACCCTAACATCCTACTATATATGTACGAATTGGCAGGCATCGTTATCAGGGCCAGTAACGTTGATGTGCAAGTCATCAAAATGGCCAAAGTGACATCTCCTTCTAGAAGCAGAGCAAAGAGATAGCCCCCACCCCCTCCTGGGCATGTACAGGTCATTACAAATCCAAAAGCCTGTGCCTCAGGCAATGCCAAAATCTGCGTCAAAAGGAATCCACAAAATGGCATAAGAAAAAACTGTATAACTGCCCCAAGAATTATTGGCAAAGGTCTCTTCCATATTGTTTGAAACACCTGTAATTCAATCTTACAACCAAACGCACATTTATTTAACAGTATCATTGGTAGAAAAAGCATAAGGATATTTCTATCAATAAGGTTTGATGCCTGGAAAAGACTGTCTTGTCTTTGTTTGAGCACTCTGACTTTGACATTCTTTATTTCTTCAATGAGTCTTTCTTGCCTACCTTCAGAATCCCACAATTGAATGGTCAGATTTGTCTCCCCGTCTTCATCTGTCACCAGGTTTATGGTAAAGTTGGTAACATCTGATAAGGTCTTAGTCACATTCACCACTTGGAGCATTTTAGGATCTTCTAGTTGCACAAAGAGGTAGCTGGAGTTTGGCTGTTTATCTCTGTAACTTGACCTTACAATGACAGTTTCTTCAGTCTTTGTGAAAAATAGTAATTCAGTCTTTTCTGTGTTCAGAAAACTGAGAAACGATTTCCTTGCTTCTCCAAGAGTCACAGACGACAAAAGCAGGACCATAAGAAGTTTTCTAATCATTTTGAAGGCTTAAATAAATTACATATGCAAAACCATTTAAATAAAGAACGTTCTTGTAAAGGTGTTCCAGTGACGGTCTGAGGTTGTTAGGTAACAGTTGTTTCTGCTAGATCAAAGTCCAGTAGGAGGGACTTTTGTATTTTTCAAACAAATACAGAGCTATCAAATGAGTGACATAACCGGTTTAACCTACAGCTACGAAATGTAAAAGTCATAGCATTTAACAGGTTCAATTTATCACAGCAGAAACCTAATCTTTATGCCTGACTTCCTCATTTCTGCCACTGGAAAAACAGCCTCCTACTTACTTGATTTTAAAACCTTAGTGTCATCTTTTTTTGAGTTCTGTTCCTTCCTAAGGAAAATCTACACTAAAAGCAGACAGGATCCAAAATTTTTAAATAGATGTTGAGGAGGCCTAGAGGTGGGTGTTACTATTTTATTCATTCAGGTCAAAATCAAATAAAAATTTACTGAACTTGTGTACTAGGGCCCTGAGCTAGGAGCTGAGTATACCACAGTAATCAAGCTAGGTGACTCTTCCCTCCTGGAGCTTAGTCTTGGTGGCTCTTTATCATTACTTAGGAAACTGCAGAGCCCAAAAATTGGCCTTGCAGCATCCTTAGGCTAGTTAGGGTTTTCCCATAACTCTAAACAGTGATGATATCAGTTAGGCAAAAACTGAAACTGTGGTGTCCTTAGGTAGAAAAAAATTTTTCTGGATGGTTATCAGATAGCTTGGCAACCTAGGGAGAGCACATAGCCAGATCCATGGCCAAAGGTACAGCCTGGTTGAGGGACCACTGCTGCTGGACGCTTGGACCCTGACACAATGGGGCAATGGAAGCCCACTGACTAATTCTAATCTTTTATTCCTTCCTAGTAACACTATTCTTACTCACAGCTAGGGCAAGGATATTCAACTGACCCAGCTTAGGTCATATGCCTGTCTTGGCTGCCAGGAATAAGGAAAAGAGTCAGGCTTTTTGAACTTCAACCCACAGATTCACAAACGCTTTCTGTTTCCCAAACAAGAGGAGGGGCTTCTGGTGCTAAGCAGAAAAAAAAAAAAAAAAAGACAAAGAACAACAACAAAAAAACCCCACTACAGTTATCTACTACTGAGCCTACAGATCTAGTAGTCTCTGATCATATAATCATTTCAGCAGATCCTTCCTGTAATCATGACACAATCTGTGTCAAATGGAACAATGACAGTTACACATTAAGTATTTTAGATCATAAAATGTTTGCTCCTCAAAAATTGTCAAAGCAATTTTTATTGGATATATTTTTACAAGTTTTTAAAAATTTGACTTATGTAGGTTAATCTTTCAAATACAATAGACTTTATAGTCCATAAATTTTATTTCCATGTACCACATTGAGAAAAACAAAATACACTATACCAATGTTGAAATAGGTACTGGAACTAATGTTTCTGTGATATTTCAGTTAAGTTCCCAGGGAACTTCCCTGGTTTAAAAAGACAAAAACAAAACAAACGTAAGACAAGAACTTTATGAAACCAAAGCTATCTTTACAGTTATGTGACCAAATATCTTAATTCACAATTTTTGTCGCCCAGGTCAAAGAGGTGAGGAATGTAAATTTTACTTTCCTCAGATCCTTCCATCTGTAGCCTTTCGCCTTCTTCAGGTTCTCCAAGGCTTCTTATCTGAAAACTGCCTGGAATAAAATCTGACAAATCTGGGAAAAATCTAGTAATTTATTATTCATGTGTATTTATTGGCTGATTATATGAAGCTTAAGCTCATTTGTATCATACTGTGGTTAGATATTTATCTGAATTTAAAACATTTTTCTACTTGTGGGTTTTCTGCTTATAATTCTAGTTGCCTGTGAGCAGGTAGAAAGATTCTAAGGAGGGGTGGGGAGAGCCAACCCTAGAATTATATTAAGCAGACTCAACTGAAAGCCCTAAAAGAAAGCCTGAGAAAGATGTCTGATTTCAGAGTAATTTGGAAACGAGACACTGGGGGGACTTCCTCTCTTGCCCACAATCTTGTTCTCTTTAGGAGACTTCTCAGGCCAGAGCCCCCGTCCATAGAGCCTCCAAGAATGCTGGCACCTGTGTCTCTTACAGACTAGTTTGCTCCACTATCTGGGACCAGATGACATAAGTCCTTCCCTCCACGCTGCTTTGTCTCTTTTCTAATCATTGACAGGACCTCTTCTTTAGTCTCCTTAAGTGTAGCTCAATCTCTGCCCGCCTTACTTCCCTTCTTTTCAACCCGCATTGGTATTTTTTCCAGTATATTTAGCTTCAGTTCAATTCATGAGACATGTGTTGGTCATATACCATGTGCAAGTAATTATGCAGATGCTAAGGTATTTGTATTAAAACTTTCTGGTATCTGGGAATATATTTAAAGATTATTTCTACTTCTGGTCTTATGGTTTCGATAAAAGAGCTATTAGAACATAGCTATACTTACTATATATTCATTGGCACTTGCCACACTGCTTTGTATTATAGCTTTAAGTAGGTATACATCTCTTCATTGTATCCACCATGGCAGTTAGAATCAAATCCTTACATTTAGTAGGTACTTGAATAACTAGGTTAATAAATGAATGTATAAGCAGCTGATAGAAGTCAGAAGTTATCTCCATTCACTGCATGAAAATAATATGAAGAAAGAATTAGAGAGGAAATAAACATTGTGAGTTTATTCCTTTAATTAAACCTAAGCCACTATCCCTGTCTATCGCAAAGTAGGAAAGGGACAAATAACAAACAGAAATAACTTCTATTTCTTCTCTATAGTAGTACTTTGTTGAGTATAGATAGAATACATCAGTCAGGAGCATTAATTTCAATGTGTTGGTAAAATGTAGTTACTTTTGGCATGTGTTTTGCTTTGTTATATATATAAAGGACTTGTAATGTAGTTTAACTATCCCCTCTTTCTTCTTATCTGTACTATATGATACAGACAAAATGGTGAATCCTACTGGACGGGGTTTTTTATCAGAGATATGCCCCAAAGCACTTAGGTGACAACAAAAAAATAATTTTCCCTTCCTAGGCCTGAGATTCCTCATCCACAAAATTTGAAGAGTGAGTGAGATGACCTCTAAGTTTCTATGATTCATGTATACACATCAATTTATACATCATGATGTAGGTAGATACTAAGGCCCCATGCTGGTAGGCTTGGTCATGTGTCTTGCTTAAAGCAAAAGTGATGCATGTTATCTTCTAAGAGCCATCTCTTTCTTCTGCCATAAGAATGGCAATGTCCCCAAAAGGGGTCATTCCTTCATATTAGATTCTGGAGTAAAGATAACATGGAGCAGAGTCACAACCAATCAAAGCCGACATTAACCAAATGAGAAATATACCTTTGTTGTTGTTATTACAGCATAACCTAAGAAATGTTAATTAGATAAGAGAATTTGCTAAATGTCAGTTCATAGTTAAACTTGAAAACACAAAAATTCAAATCCAATTTAATGGAAGACTGATAATGTAAATTATGATATAATGGAAATAAAAAGCAAGTTTCAAAAATAAAAAATACATAGTATTTGTAGTAAAAGAATTTGATTAACATTGAATTTTCCTCATGATTTCTAGCTTGACTCCCTGAATGACTATTCCAAGTAAGAATCAACATTTTTTAAAAACTGTTCTTCATCATTCAAATATTCCAAGATAATATTTCCACCGTTATATAAAGGACAATCGTCCTTAGCAATCCAGGTTTCCAAAATATGATCCAAGGGTAAGGCTTCTCCTGAGGTACTGTGACATAACCTCAATTTCTGTTAAGAGAGAGATACATCATAATGTAATAAACGTGCTTTATAGAGTATTCTAAAACTTTTAGGGAAAAAGTTATAACCTGTTGTTACCTTAGGTGTTAATTTGTTATTGTCATTTTTAAGACTGGCTAAAGAAGCTGCAAAGTCTATGACCCTTCCAATGCTCCACTGCTGGCAAAAGAACATTGGCTTACTCTTCTCTTTGCTCCCCTTAGGTAAGAAAACCTGAAAGTAAATTCTTTCCGTCTGTAAAAATAAAAAGTTAAAATACAGATTATATACATGAAATGGACATCTGTTTTTGTCTGGTGACATTTCTTCCTCTCTTCTCCTGGTCAGAGAAGGATTACCCTCTAATGATACAACTTCTAGTGGGAATACAATCACAGAACCCCAGCATCCACCTAAATGCATGGGCAGAGGATCTAAGACCCTAGTCAGGATGATCTATGCAAAAATAGGCATGTGACCTACATTAGGCCAATCAAGGTCCTTTCCTGGGATCTTACATTCAAAACCTGGGGGCAGGGAGGAGCAATATTTTTCCAGAGTTTTTTTTAAGTCTTGCTGAATTAAACCTGAGGTTGCCTGCAGCTATCCTCTATGCCTCTCAGCCATTCCTGAACCAATGTGGAAAAGTTTCCTCAAATGAAAAACAGTGAGTCTAACTCACAGAGAGAAGTCAAGGAAACAGATGGCCTCTTTCAACAGCATTTGAGCCCTGGAATTCAGTCATCCCTTGAGACCAGATCAATGGTCCCCATTATGTGAGAAAAAGAAAAACTGTTTTGAGTAAGCTAGTTGGTTTCTGTCAAGTTTCTGTCACTGACAATTAAAAGATTCCTGAGACATATAACATTTCTTTTCACCTGAAAGACCTCACTACATATTTAGAGATAGTAGGGCTTTCGAAAAAAAAGAAACGTAAAAAAAAAAAAGCTGGACAAGCACCATATCAACAAAAGAGAAAGATTCAGAAATCTGGAGATGGTTCCTCCAGTATTCTATACCCTATATGCTTCTTTTATATTGTACTTTCTTGCAAAATTAACAAATGCAGGAAACAAGAAAAGGAACAAAGGTAGTGGCTTCTGATTTTCCCTTCTTCCTAATATCACTTTAAAGAAGTGCTGGCTTTACAGACCAATTCCTGCTATAGTAAATATTTTAGCATAACTGGAGGATCCCCAAATTGTAGGGGAAGATCACAATTATTCTAAGAAATAATAGATTCAACACAATTTCTATCTCAGCACTAAGGAATTTAGATTTGTTAGAGACCAGTGGAGTGCATTATTACAGAGAACAAGTATTAAAAGAAAAACAAGAAATCATTGGAAATTCAAGCTTTGGGCCAACTCTATAACCTCATAGCCCTTGCTCCAAAAACACAGCAACAAGAGCATTAATCTGAAAAGAGAAATTTAAAAAGATATACCCTCACCTAAAAGTAAAAAAATAAATATGTCTGAGGATCCAAAAATGAAACAGAAAGGCAAAGTGACAGTAGGCAGGCTGAGCCACAGGCTTTCAGGGCTCCAGAAGAGGAAGAGGTAGCAAGAGCTCAGCTTTTAGGTTAACGGGAAATAACAGTGCCACATGGTGATGGGGCACCTACGTCCAGCTCACTGATTGAAAGCAGGGGCTTGTGTGGGATGTGCACTCCAGGAAAGGAGGCTTAAGAAGTTACTGCTGAATGTTGATGTAGGCTATTGCTTACAAAAACCGATATATAGGGCTTCCCTGGTGGTGCAGTGGTTGAGAGTCCGCCTGCCAGTGCAGGGGACACAGGTTTGAGCCCTGGTCTGGGAAGATCCCACATGCCGTGGAGCAACTGGGCCCATGAGCCATAACTACTGAGCCTGTGTGTCTGGAGCCTGTGCTCCGCAACGAGAGAGGCCGCGATAGTGAGAGGCCCGTGCACCGCGATGAAGAGTGACCCCCGCTTGCCACAACTGGAGAAAGCCCTCGCACAGAAGCGAAGACCCAACACAGCCAAAAATAAATAAATAAATACATTTATTTTTTTAAAAAAACCGATATATAGGGAGGCAGAAAAGCACATACATAACCTCTCGACAGTGAACAAAGCCAAAGCCTTCCAGCTCAGTAAATGGATCTGTAATAATCTGAAAATCTCTGCAGAGCAGAAGCAGAAACTGTCAATCTCAAACTTGGCTTTGGAACAGAGGTCATGGGTAGGTGGGCCTGTGGAAGAAAATGTGAGACTGCTAGCAGGGAGAGGTGAGTGAAAACAGTAAGAGAGACACAGAAAGAAACTCCTACTCAACACGAACATGCAGAAGCTGTACGCCAAAATTTCAAAACAAATCAAAGGTTAACTTATTATGGGCAGGTGAAACTAAATAAACTTGAAAAAGACATTTATAAAAGTTATTTAGGATGTACAAGGAGATAAAGAATAATATTCATAAAAATGGAACAGAAAGTTGTAAAACCGAAACAGGCAGAAATGAAACAGGAAAAGCTATGAAGATCCAATTAGAAATATAAAAACCTAAGAATACAGTCTCTGAAATAAGAAATTCAAGCACAATAAATTTCTATAATCTTCAATGAAAAGGTTTACTTGATTGGAAGATGAATTGAAGCAGTCATCTAGAAGGCAGCACAAATAGACATAAAGATAGAAATTACAAATCTCTAAAGTATGTCTAGTAAGAGTTTCAGAAGAGAAGAAAAGGAAGTAATATTCAGAAAGAAAATAATAATTTTCCAAGAGTAACAGAGAAGTCAGATTTTAAAATGTATCTCAAGGGTCAAGCTGTGTAATTAAAACAAATCCATACCTAGCAACACTGCACTGAAACTGGAAAATATCACAGATAAAATCTTAAAAGCTACACATGCACAAAAAGAAAGACAAATTACCCATAAAGCAACAAGAATAAGATCTACAGCACAAGTTTCCTGAACAATAGACAAAAGAAGCCAATGAATAGTATATTCAGCGTTGAGAGAATCTAACAGATAATCCAGCTCAAGTGAGGGAAAATAAGGGCAGTTTCAGACAAACAAAAGACTGAAAGAGTTTACCAACAAAGACTCTTAACGAATGAACTGCTAAAGAATGGCCTTTAGCCAAAATAAAAGTGAGTCTTAAGGAAAAAAGAAACTCAAAAAATATATTGGTAAATTCAAATAGCAAGTGACTTAAAAATAATCATGTGTGAACAAAGATGATGGGATGGAAGATATTCAACTACATAAAGCATGTCAAACTCTTTGTATTATTCAAGAGGATACAATACCAAGTAACTTTAGATTTTGAGAGAAGAATTGGTATTTAATTATACACGTTAAAAATTTTAAATGTTAAGCACATGCCTGTTATCACTATTATTACAAAACATTATATTGAAGATTATAGACAATGTAATACAAGAAAACAAAATAACTAGTATAATTATTGAAAAATAAAAACTAAAGCTACTTGTCAGTGGGATGTGATTGTATACCTAGGAAACCAAAGGGGAAAAAAAAAACTTCTAAAATAAACAGAAGAATTTGGCGATGTGATTGAATAAGATGAATATACAGAATTCAAGACCTTTTTCTTCTATATTAATAGTAATACTAGGAATAGAGATAAAGGGAAATATTCTGTTCACAAAAGAAAGAAAACCCATAAGATAATTAGAGATGAAAATAAGCAAGGAATAATACGACTTAAATGAAGAAAAATATAAAATGTTACAGAAGGCAATAAAACATGATCTAAAAGAGAAGACATAAAGTTCTTAGGAAGACGATGTCATAAAAATGTCATTTCTGTCAAAATTAATATATATCATAAAATGCAAATTCAGAGAATCCTTCAGGAATGATCCTCAGTCAGGACTTGTTAATAGATGCTGCTGGGAAGTTGAATTTTACTTCACCAAACTTCACAGAAATCACTTGATAATGTATCAAGGCGGTTTTGCCTCAGTTACTTGCACCTGGTGGGTAGGGAAGGAGCCAGAATCCCCAGAATCAAAAGGAAGAGGCCAACTGGGTATAAAATCCTCCTGAGAATGGCAAATCAGTCTTCTCATAAATGGCAGATTTCTCACTTCTGGTAGGCACTATTATTCACAGCCAACATCCTTGTGGGAAACTTTGAAAGATATGAGAAGCCACATTTCTGCCTAAAACCATGCTGTGTTCTCTCTTGCTTTTTATAATGATTTCTTTCAGTTTCTCCATTTTGACCTTTAAAGAGGCTACATTCTTTAACAGTATCTGCTGGAGTCTGTCACTTACAACCTTGCCCCATTATGACAACCATGAAAATCCCAAGAGAGATTAAAAAAAAAATTGTATAAGATAATCACAAGGTTCATATGGATGGATAAAGCAAAAAAAAAAAAAAAAAAAAGAACTGCTAAGAAAAACTATGGAAAAATATGGATGGGACTTACATTATCATATATTAGAACATTCTATAAAGTTATTACATCAAATCAACTTGGTATTAACATATGAACAAAAAATAGATGAATGGAATAGGATAGGAAATCCAAAAACCGATCTAGTAAAAATAAATTTTAAACTTATCATGAAGGTGATATTTGGTATTTCAATTCAATAGGACAAAGATGAATTATTTAGTTGGTTGGCAGAAACTAGCTAAACAACTGGAAGAAAATAAAATTGGGTCCTTAGCTCATATCATATGCTAAAATCAAATTCCAGATCTATTAAAGACAGATGAAAAAAAAATGAAAACCCTAAGAAAACCAAAACAGAAATGAAAGACAGACCTTAGAACAATTTAGAACCCTGATATGTCAATGAGATACCTAAGTAAAATCAAGATGTTTGACAGATTTTGAAAAAAGATTCCAAAGCAGATTGATTATAGATAAAGGATTAATATCCATTCTACTCCAAGAGTTTCCATAGTTGACCAAGCAAAATATAAATGAAATAAAAATAAAAATAACAACCTAAAAGAAAAATGATCAAAGGATATGCATGGGCAATTCAAGGAAGAGCAATCATACATGGCCAATGAACATAACAAAAGATGCTCAAACTGAACAGTGGTCAAGGAAGTGCAAAGTAAAGCAATTAGGAAATATCTTTTCACAGCCATTAGACTGGAATACATTTAAAAAGATAAACAACTACTGGAAACCATTGGAGGGGAAAGGTACTCTCATGTATGGCCACAAGAGGCAGTATAGTAATAAACAGGGTAGAATGGCAGGCTCTGACCACGTGAGTGATCTTAACAGCACTTCACTTCAGATTACTAATCTGTGAAATGAGGATAATAATATATTACATGACAGTCATGATTATTAAGGGAGGTAAAAAATCTAGAGCCACAAAACAATGCTTGGCATAGTGCAATCAGTCAATAAAAGTTGACTATTACAATTACTGATGGTAGAAATGTAAATTGTTTCAACTTCTTTGTAAAGCAGCTTGGCAACATCTATTAAGATTTAAAATACACATACCCTTTGACCCAGAAAACATACTCCAGGGAATTTATCTCACAGAAATAGGAAACCAGAAATAGGAAAATTCTTAGCACAGTCGCCAGAACTGGAAACGAAGTGAATGTTCAATAGGAAAATGGTGACATAAGTCACATTATATCCACACCACTTGGAAAGCTATCCAAGCTTTTAAAGAAAATGATTTAGAACCATACCAGTTCCCTTGGGGGAATTTGTTAGGCATTCATGAGAAGAATATATAGAGATAAAAGGATATATTATCTACCTGAAACAGGCTTTATTTTTATCCATAGGCTTAATCACTATCTGAAATTGTAGTATATATTTAATAGCTGTCTCATCCTACTGAAATATAAACTTCATAAGGGCAGGGACTTTGTTTCACCTACTGTTGTATCCCCAGGTTTCTTTTACCTACTGTTGTATCCCCAGGACCTGATATATAGCACGTATTCAAAAAAAGTGCTAACTAAATGAATATCATGCCATTTTTATGAAATAATGACCCTAAAACACTCTTTATGTCTTTGTATGCATATATCAATAGCCATTTTCATTTATGTAAAATTATACACATGTATATACACACATATACATGGGTGCATATATATATAAATAATATATGTCAGTACATATATGTATAAACACACACAAATACTAATGATACAGGGGAAAAAGTTCTATCTATAGACCTGCATGCTCCATGATAAAGTGTTAGGTGTGTTGAGAACATGGTTTCTGAGGCAGTCTCCCTGGTTTCAATTCACAGCTCTCCACTTACTAGCTGTGTTACTACCAAGTTACTTAACCTTTTTGTGCCTCAGTTTTCTTGTCTATTAGGCAGAGATGATAGTACATATTTCACAAGCCTGTTGCGAGGATTAAATGTGATAGAAGAGGACCTGGAACAAAGTTAGCGCTATAGAAGTTTTTGCTATTATGTTTTAAGTAATAAAAGAATTGCAAAGTAATGTGAATAATATTATTGGATACTTTAGAGCAGGTCTTCTCAACTATGTCACTATTGACATTTTAGACCAGAAAATTCTTTCCTGTGGGTGCTGTCCTATACACTGTGGGACATTTAGCAGCATTCCTGGCCTCTACCCACTAGATACCAGCAGCACCCCCATGCCCAGTTGTGACAACTGAAAGTGTCTCCAGACATTGCCAGATGTCCCCAAGGGGGCAAAACCATCCTCAGTTGAGATGGACATGAGCACAGGAGGGTGTGTTTAGTTTTTTTCCTTTATACAGTTTTTAAAAGTTACCCTTGTTGAAAGTATGTATCTTTATAATTTTAAAAACAAATAAAGAAGTTTTCAAAAAAGAAATATTAAGGATAATCAAAGAAGAAGACTATAATCAATGGTTTCTAAACCAGCAGAATGAAAGGGAATACAGAAAATTCAGTCGATACAAAAAATGACTGGAGGGCTTCCCTGGTGGCGCAGTGGTTGAGAATCTGCCTGCTAATGCAGGGGACACGGGTTCGAGCCCTGGTCTGGGAAGATCCCACATGCCACGGAGCAGCTGGGCCCGTGAGCCACAACTGCTGAGCCTGCGCGTCTGGAGCCTGTGCCCCGCAACGGGAGGGGCCGCGATAGTGAAAGGCCCGCGCACCGCGATGAAGAGCGGTCCCCGCACCGCGATGAAGAGTGGCCCCCACTTGCCTCAACTAGAGAAAGCCCTCACATGAACCGAAGACCCAACACAGCCAAAAATAAAATAAAATAAATAAATAAAGTAGCTATAAAAAAGAAAAGTGCTTTAAAAAAAAAAAAAAAAATGACTGAAGAGAAATAAATAATAAAAGGAAAAGGATGATGAGCAAAGAACATAAGATGGAAGAAATACATTCAAATACATGTGATCGTAATAAATATAAATGGGTTCAACTCACCTATAAAAGAAAGATACTATCAAATTGGATTAAAAAAACAAAGTCCAGCTACATGCTGCTTACAAGAAACACCCTAAAAATAAAACAACAAGAAAAGTTGAATATAAAGGCATAAAGACATAATAGTTAACTATTTATCAAAAGAAAGGTAATGAAACAATATTATTATAATTCAAAACTGGATTTAAGGCAAAATTCATAAAGAAGACATAACGATGAAGAAATTCAATGTATCTGATAATACACAACTCAGCAAAACTATTAGAGTTACAGGAATAAAAAACCTGACAAAACCACAGCTACAATGGGATTTTGATACCATCTATTTCAGAAACTGATAGATCAAGCCAACCAAAAATTAGTAAGCATGCACACACATATACATATGGATAGAGAGAGAATGCAAATGAAATAACAAACAGGACAAAATGTAAATAACTGGTACATTTGGGTAACAAATATGAAAATATTCTTTGTACTATTCTTGCAACTTTTCAGTTTGAAGCTGTATCAAAATAAAGTTACCAAAAAAAAAAAAAAAATACACCTAACAAGTAGGTTGAAATAAGCAAGTTCATTATTCAGTGTGAGAAGTTAGAAAAAGAACATCAGAGAGAATCTAAACAAAGCAGAAAAAAAGAAATAATAATGTAAGAGCAAAATTAGTGAAGCAGGAAGCAAAGAAACAATAGAGAGGTCAATAAAACCAAAACATGATTCTTTGAAAAAACTAAAATATAAATTAAAAAAGTAAACACAAACCTCTAGCAAGACTGTTCAAGGGGAAATCAAAGAAAAGTACGAATGAAAAATATTAAGAATGACCAAAGAAAGACACAATAGAGATTTGGGAACATAAGAAAATAAGTTGAACAACTTTATAACAATAAACTGAAAGATCTACATGAAACAGAAATTTTTAAGAAAGATGTTATTTACCAAAATATATTTCAGAAGACATAGATTATCCAAATAAGCCAAGAACTATTTAATACATTAAAACAGTATTCAAAATTCTCCCCTCAAAAAAAGGCAACAAATCTGAAAGTTATAACAACCATTACCAAACCTTCAAGAACAAATAATACCCAACTATTTCAAAGAACAGAAGAGGGAAAGCTACTCAACTAATTTTATTTTTTGGCTAATAATGTGAAGACAAAACACTAAATAATATATTAGTAAATCAGTTTAGCAGCACATTTTCAAAGAATTATATACCAGAGTCAACTGGTTTATCCCAGAATATGTGGGTGATTCACAACAAAAAAAATTGATCAATGTAATTTACCACATTGATAAGGAAAAAAAACTCGACATAATCATCTTACTAGATGGAGGGAAAAAAATTATAGCAAAATTTAATACCTATTCTTGATATAAATTCCTAGAAAACTAGGAATAGAAAAATATTGTTAACCTAAGGAAGGCTACTATCAAAAATCTACAGCAAATATAATATTTAATGACGAAACTTTAGAATAATTTGCATTAAAAGTCAGAAATATGATGAAGATGCCTGCTATCACTCATATTATTCAACATTGTTGTGGCGATTTCAGCCAATGCACTAACACAAACAATAATAATGAGAAGGTGGAAGAGCAAGAGAAAGCAAATTTGAAAAAAAAACAAAAACAACTCACAAAACTGTCATTTGCAGAAGATGTGATTACACAGAAAACAAGCCAGGAAATCTGTAAACTATGGGAACTATTAGAGTTTATTTGTTGGATGGAAGGACACTATACCACAACTAGGAATAAACAATTAGAAAAATGTTAATTTTAAAAAATTACCATTTAAAATGGCAGCAAAAATTATGAAGAGCCTAAGAATAAACCTAAGAAAAGACATAAAATATGTATGGTAAGCGTTATAGGATGTTCCTTAAAGACAAGAAGACCTAAAAAAAGTTGGATAGACCATGGAGATGAATGGGAAGAGTGAAATTTTAAAGATGTCAACTGTCTCTAATTTTAAATTCAGTACAATTTCTATCAAAATCACCATTTCACAGAACAGGACAAAGTGATCCTGAAATTTTTACAAAAGAATAAATGGCCAAGAATAGACAGAGTTGAAAGCAAAGAATGAGGTGGAGAGTCTTGTCCTACTTATTATAAAGCTATTATAATTAAGACAGTTTGATATTAATGCAAAGAGAGACAAACAGACCAAAGGAACTGAATTGAGATCCCCAGACTAGTCCCACATATACAAAACAATCTGGTGTATGACAGAAATGTCATTACAAGAATGAACGCTTCAATACCTTATGTTACAATGATAGGTAACCCATTGGGTGGGAGGAGAAGGAAGAAATCTCTGCCTCTACTTACTTACAATTAAATTCCAGATGGAATAAAGAGCTAAACAACAATATAAAATAAAACTTTTAAAGGAAAATGTAAGAAAATAACTTATTTTTAAAAGTACAATCTTAATGAAATCATTAATAAATTTGAGTGTATTAAAATTTAAGAAGTCTGAATTACTAAAGAGATCAAAAGCAAAGTGAAGACAAGCCACAGACTGAGAGATTTGTGCAACATACTTAATCAAAAAAAGATTAGAATTCAGAATATATAGACCCTTATAAACCTTTCTAAAAGTTCCACAACCCAACAGAAAACATGGGCAAAGGATATGAACAAATAATTCACAAAAGAAAGCCCAATATCCAATAAACATATGCAAAGTAGCTGAACCTCACTAGCCACAGGGAAATTCAACTTTAAACCTCACTGAAGTATCATTTCACATCTATCAGATTGGTAACAATGAATAATACCCTACAGTGGCAAGAAACACTGAAACTCTCAGATACTACAAGGAGATAAATCTGTACAACTACTTAAAATAAAAAGTTGACACGGAGGGGAGAAGGCAAGATGGCGGTGTGGGAAGACGTGGAGTTAGCATCTCCCCACAACTAGGGCACCTGTCAGCCACTGGTGGGGGACTTTAACCCCCAAGGAGAAGGGAGGAACTCCAGAGTGAACCGGTAGGATGTAGGGGGACCGAGGTGGGAGGAGAAGTGGAGGCCAGACAAGACCGGCATGCCTGAGGCCAGGAAAATCAGGAGAGGCAGGTGAGAGAGACTCTCCGGGAAGAGCAGGAGAGGAGCAGAGGGCGATCGCCTGGCCCACGGGGGCCGGGGAGCCTGCTGAGCTCCCAAGCCGGTCCCCCCCGCCCCACACACAAAGCCCCATCCAGGCCATGAGGGTCCTGGGGGCATAGGAGGGAGGCTGGGGAGATCAGGAGTGGCAGGCGGGAGGGGCCATCAAGGAGGAGCGGGAGAGGAGCAGAGGGCAATTGTCCTGCCCACTCGGGAACAGGGAGCCTCTGAACTCCCAGGCTGGTCCCCTGCCCTCCAAACCTCCCTCCAGGCCACGTGGGTCCTTGAGGGCATAGGAGGGAGGCCAGGGAGATCAGGAGAGGCAGGTGGAAGGGGCCCTCTGGGAGGAGCGGGAGAGAAACAGAGGGCGACTGCCCCGCCCACTCACCTGCTGAGCTCCCAGGCCGATCCCCTGCTCTCCAAGCCCACTACAGGCTGCGTGGGTCCTTGGGGGCATAGGAGGGAGGCCAGGGAGATCAGGAGAGGCAGGCAGAAGGGGCCCTCCCAGACCCCAGACTGGAGGAGCAGGAGAGGAAAGGAGGGCGTCTGTCCTGCCCACTCGAGCCCAGGAAGCCTGCTGGGCTCCCAGGTGAGGTCCCCTGCTCTCTAAGACCAGGAGTGGGGGGCACGCCTGGGCCCCTTCTGTTCCTTGAGCCTAAGCCTAAGCCTAAGTTCCTTTTCCAGCCCTGTGGGATCTGAGCATTGGCCCCGCCCACCGCCCAAACCTCATACTTGCTTAGGCCCCACTCTCTACAGCCAAGGCCTTCCCCCCTCCTTTTTTTTTTTTTTTTTTTCTTTTCCCTCCTCTTTTTTACTACTGTGGTACTGATGTACCTTCCAGCTGTTGATTCATCTATATTTTTATTTTTACATTCTTTCTAACATATCTCTTAGTTTCCTAATCTAATTTTATTTTTTACTTTGTTATTGTTCTCTCTTTTTTTTTTTGCCAACACACGTGGCTTGTGGGATCTTGATTTGCAAGCACGGGGTTGGGTGGAAGCTCCTGCAGTGGGAGCTCCGAGTCTGGACCACTGGACTAACAGAGAACCTCAGACCTCAGGGAATATTCATCGGAGTGAGGGCTCACAGAGTTCCTCATCTCAGCACCAAGACCCAGCTCTATCCAATAGCCTACAAACTCCAGTGTTGGAAGCCTCAGACCAAACAACCAGTAAAACTGGAACACAATCCCACTCATTAAAAAAAAAAACATGAGATAGCAAAAAAATACAGCACAGATGAAGGAGCAAGGTAAAAACCTACAAGACCAAATAAATGAAGAAAAAACAGGCAATCTACCTGAAAAAGAATTCAGAGTAATGATAGTAAAGATGATCCAGAATCTCGGAAATAGAATGGAAGCACGGATTGAGAAAATACAAGAACTGTTTAACAAAGATCTAGAAGAACTAAAGAACGAACAAACAGAGATGAATAACACAATAACTGAAATGAAAAATACACTAGAAGGAATCAATAACAGAATAACAGAGGCAGAAGAACAAATAAGTGAGCTGGAAGACAAAATGGTGAAAATAACTGCCGAGGAGCAGAATAAAGAAAAAAGAATGAAAAGAATTGAAGGCAATCTCAGAGACCTCTGGGACAATACTAAACACACCAACATTCAAATTATAGGGGCCCCAGAAGATGAAGAGCAAAAGAAAGGGTCTGAGAAAGTATTCAAGGAGATTATAGTGGAAAACTTCCCTAACATGGGAAATGATATAGTCACCCAAGTCCAGGAAGCACAGAGTCCCATATAGGATAAACCCTAAGAAAAACACACCAAGACACATATTAATCAAACTAACAAAAATTAAATTCAAAGAAAATATTAAAAGTAGCAAGGGAAAAACAAAAAATAACATACAAAGGAATCCCCATAAGGTTATCAGCTGAGTTTTCAGTGGAAACTCTGCAGGCCAGAAGGGAGTGGCAGGATATAATTAAAATGATGAAAGAGAAAAACCTACAACAAAGATTACTCTACCCAGCAAGGATCTCATTCAGATTCAGTGGAGAAGTCAAAAGCTTTTCAGACAAACAAAAGTTAAGAGAATTCAGCACCACCAACCCAGCTTTACAACAAATGCTAAAGAAACTTCTCTAAGCAGGAAACACAAGAGAAGAAAAGCACCCACAAAAAGAAACCCAAAACAATTAAGAAAATGGTAATAGGTACATACATATCGATAAGAATCTTAAATGTAAATGGATTAAATGCCCCAACCAAAAGACACAAACTGGCTGAATGGATGCAAAAACAAGACCCATATATATGCTGTCTACAAGAGACCCACTTCAGACCTAGGAACACATACAGACTGAAAGTGAAGGGATGGAAAAAGATATTCCATGCAAATGGAATTCAAAAGAAAGCTGGAGTAGCAATACTCGTATCAGATAAAATAGACCTTAAAATAAAGACTGAGAGATAAGGAGGCACACTACCTAATTATCAAAGGATCAATCCAAGATGAAGATATAACAATTATACATGTTTATGCACCCAACACAGAAGCACCTCAATACAAAGGCAAATGCTACAACCATGAAAGGAGAAATTGACAGTAACACAACAATAGTACGGGACTTCAACACCCCACTTACACCAATGGACAGATCACCCAAACAGAAAATAAATAAGGAAACACAAGCTTTAAATGACACAATAGACCAGATGGATCTAATTGATATTTACAGAACATTCCACTCAAAAGTGGCAAAATACACTTTCTTCTCAACTGCACATGGAATATTCTCCAGGATAGATCACATCTTGGGTCACAAATCAAGCCTCGGAAAATTTAAGAAAACTGAAATCGTAACAAGCATCTTTTCTGACTACAATGCTATTATGACACTGGGAATCAATTATAGCAAAAAAACTGTAAAAAACATAAATACATGGAGGCTAAACAGTGTGCTACTAAATAACCAAGAGATCACTGAAGAAAAAATTAAAAAATACATAGAAACAAATGACAACAAAAACACAATGACCCAAAACCTACGTGACACAGCAAAAGCAGTTCTAAGAGGGAAGTTTATAGCAATTCAATCTCACCTCAAGAAACAAGAAAAATCTCAAATAAACAATCTAACCCTACACTTAAAACAACTAGAGAAAGAAGAACAAAGAAAACCCAAAGTCAGTAGAAGGAAAGAAATCATAAAGATCAGAGCAGAAATAAATGAAATAGAAATGAAGAAAACAATAGCAAAGATCAATAAAACTAAAAGCTGGTTCTTTGAGAAGATAAACAAAATTGATAAACCCTTAGCCAGACTCATCAAGAAAAACAGAGAGAGGATGCAAATCAATAAAATTAGAAATGAAAAAGGAGAAATCACAACTGACAGTGCAGAAATACAAAGGATTATAAGAGACTACAACAAACAACTATATGCCAATAAAATGGACAACCATGAAGAAATGGACAAATTCCTGGAAAGGTACAATTTTCGAAGACTGAACCAGGAAGAATTAGAAAATATAAACAGACCTATCACAAGTAATGAAATTGAAACCATAATTAAAAATCTTCCAACAGGGCTTCCCTGGTGGAGCAGTGGTTAAGAATCCACCTGCCAATGCAGGGGACACGGGTTCAAACCCTGGTCCGGGAAGATCCCACATGCCATAGAGCAACTAAGCCCGTGCGCCACAACTACTGAGCCTGTGCTCTAGAGCCCACGAGCCACAACTACTGAGGCTGCATGCTGCAACTACTGAAGCCCACATGCCTAGAGCCTGTACTCTGCAACAAGAGAAGCCACTGAAATGAGAAGCCTGCGCACTGCAACGAAAAGTAGCCCCCAGCTGCCGCAACTAGAGAAAGCCCACACACAGTAACAAAGACCCAACGCAGCCAAAAAATAAATAAATTTAAAAATAAATAAATAAATAAATAAATAAAATCTTCCAACAAAGAAAAGTCCAGGACCAGATGGCTTCACAGGCGAATTCTATCAAACATTTAGAGAAGAGCTAATAACACCCATCCTTCTCAAACTCTTCCAAAAAATTGCAGAGGGAGAAACACTTCCAAATTCATTCTACGAAGCCACCATCACCCTAATACCAAAACCAGAAAAAGATATCACAAAAAAAGAAAATTAGAGACCAATATCACTGATGAACATAGATGCAAAAATCCTGAACAAAATACTAGCAAACAGAATCCAACAGCACATTAAAAGGATCATACACCATGATCAAGTGGGATTTATCCCAAGGATGCAAGGATTCTTCAATATACGCAAATCATGCAATGTGATACACCACATTAACAAATTAAGGAATAAAAACCGTATGATCATCTCAGTAGATGCAGAAAAAGCTTTTGACAAAATTCAACACCCGCTTATTATAAAAACTCTCCAGAAAATGGGCATAGAGGGAAACTACCTCAACATAATAAAGGCCATATATGACAAACCCACAGCAAGCAGCATACTCAATGGTGAAAAACTGAAAGCACTCCCACTAGGATCAGGAACAAGACAAGGATGTCACTCTTGCCACTCTTATTCAACATAGTTTTGGAAGTCCTAGCCACAGCAACCAGAGAAGAAAAAGAAATAAAAGGAATACAAATTGGAAAAGAAGAAGTAAAACTGTCACTATTTGCCAATGACATGATACTATACATAGAAAATCCTAAAGATGCCACCAGAAAACTACTAGAACTAATCAGTGAATTTGGTAAGGTTGCAGGATACAAAATTAATGCACAGAAATCTCTGGCATTCCTATACACCAACAATGAAAAATCAGAAAGAGAAAGTAAGGAAACACTGATATTTACCATTGCACGAAAAGAATAAAATACCTAGGAATAAACCTGCCTAAGGAGGCGAAAGACCTGTACTCAGAAAACTATAAAACACTGACGAAAGAAATCAAAGATGACATAAACAGATGGAGAAATACACCATGTTCTTGGATTGGAAGAATCACTATTGTGAAAATGACTATAGTATCCAAAGCAATCTACAGATTCAGTGCAACCCCTATCAAACTACTAATGGTATTCTTCACAGAATTAGAACAAAAAAATCTTACAATTCGTATGGAAACACAAAAGACCCTGAAAAGCCAAAGCAATCCTGAAAAAGAAAAACAGATTTGGAGGAATCAGGCTCCCTGACTTCAAACTATACCACAAAGCTATAGTAATCAACACAGTATGGTACTGGCACAAAAACAGAAATTTACATGAATAGTACAGGACAGAATGCCCAGAGATAAACCCACGCACATATGGGCACCTAATTTACGACAAAGGAGGCAAGAACATACAATGGAGAAAAGACAGCCTCTCAGTAAGTGGTGCTGGGAAAACTGGACAGCTACACGTAAAAGAATGAAATTAGAACACTCCCTAACACCATACACAAAAATAAACTCCAAATGGTTTAAAGACTTAAATGTAAGGCCAGACACTATAAAACTTTTAGAGGAAAACATAGGAAAAACACTCACATAAACCACAGCAAGATCTTTTTTGATTCACCTCTTAGAGTAAAAGAAATAAAAACAAAAATAAACAAATGGGACTTAATTAAACTTAAAAGTTTTTGCACAGTAAAGGAAACCAACAAGAAGACAAAAAGACAACCCTCAGAATGGGAGAACATATTTGCAAATGACTCAACAGACAAAGGATTAATCTCCAAAATATACAAAGAGCTCATGGAGTTCAACATCAAAAAAACAAACAATCCAGTTAAAAAATGGGTGGAAGACCTAAATAGACATTTCACCAAGGAGGACATACAGATGGCCAAGAGGCACATAAAAAGATGCTCAACATCACTAATTATTAGAGAAATGCAAATCAAAACTACAATGAGATATCACCTCACCCTGGTCAGAATGGCCATTATCAAAAAAGCTAGAAACAATAAATGCTGGAAAGAGTGTGGTGAAAAGGGAACCCTCCTACACTGTTGGTGAGAATGTAAATTGATACAACCACTATGGAAAACAGTATGGAGGTTCCTTAAAAAACTAAAAATAGAACTACCATATGACCCAGCAATCCCACTACTGGGCATATACCCTGTGAAAACCATAATTCAAAAAGAGACATACACCACAATGTTCATTGCAGCACTATTTACAATAGCCAGGACACGGAACCAACCTAAATGTCCATCGACAGATGAATGGATAAAGAAGATGTGGCACATATATACAATGGAATATTACTCAGCCATAAAAGGAAACAAAATTGAGTTATGTGTAGTGAGGTGGATGGACCCAGAGTCTGTCATACAGAGTGAAGTAAGTCAGAAAGAGATAAACAAATACCGTATGCTAACACATATATACGGGCTCTAAAAAAAAAAATGGTACTGATGAACCTAGTTGCAGGGCAGGAATAAAGAGCCAGACATAGAGTATGGACTTGATGACACAGGGTGGGAGGGCGAAGCTAGGGTGATGTGAGAGTAGCATTGACATATATACACTACCGAATGTAAAATAGTTGGCTGGTGGGAAGCAGCAGCATAGCACAGGGAGATCGGCTCGGTGCTTTGCGATGACCTAGAGGGGTGGGATAGGGAGGGTCGGAAGGAGGCTCAAGAGGGAGGGGATATGGGGACATATGTATGCATATGGCTGATTCGCTTTGTTGTGTAACAGAAACTAACTCGGTATTGTGAAGCAGTTATACTCCAATAAATATCTATTAAAAAAAAAAAAGTTGAAAATATCTAGTAAAGCTGAAGATGAGCAAACCCCATGATCCAGCTTTTCTATTTCTAGGTATGTTCCCTAGAGTAGCATTTTTCAATTTGATGGTCTCAATCCTTCAGGGGCTACAAAATCAACAATCTTTAAAGTAGAATAAAAAATATCAGAAAATACACATACACATAAGGTATACACATACACATCAGTTACTTACTGAAACTGTGTTAAGGTATGTATGTATGTACATATGTACTAAATTGTTATAGAAAATGTAACTGGCAATATGGAGTTTTAAAGAAGCTGCCCTAGAGAAATGTTCCTACAAGTACACATGGATGTTCACTTTTGAACAGTTTATAATAGCAAACAACTTGGAAAAGAAATCTGAATTGTGTTCACTAAAAGGATGGATAAATGGATATTCATACTACAGAAAAATGTGAGCTATCAAAATGAATGAATAAGACTCAACATATCAACATGGATAAAGTTTTAAAAAATGATACCAAGGGTAAAAGAAAAAAGTTGAAGAAGGATACATATGGTTTACTGCTGCTTCTATAAAGTGAAAAAAACTCATAAAACTATGTATTATTTATGCAGACTTATACCATGTAATAGTAGAAATGATACATATAAGGTTCTCATACTTAATGAGAGGGAAGAGTAAAAAGGGAGCTCCAACTATATTTAGAACATTTTGTATTCTAAAATCTCTAAGACCAACCTGTGGCAATGATTTATCTCCATTAGCACGCATCTTTAATTTCATTAATGCTACCTTTGCAGCTGTTTCACTATTTTTTGCACCTTTCCGTCGTTTACTTGCTGTCTCTCCTGTCTTGGAATCTAAGAAATAAGTGTAAGCATATAAGCAAATAAGAACTTATACATTTTCCAGAGTTTTATTTTTATTATTATTTATTAACTATGGCCCTGAAATGTACATGAATTACATATAATAGAAATATATAGAGACCACATTCATTTTATAGGTATGATCAATGGAAAAATACCACTGAGTTGACCTAAGTGATTTCCACATCAAAAACTCAAGTTATGTGCCTCTTTCCAGCTTAAATCTATTTAATCCAGAGCAAGCACGAACACTTCTACAGAGAATTTTAAGATTTGGTTATAGAAGATTTTAATTTGACTAATTTAATTTAATTTAATTTAAAGTAATATCCTTAATATAAAATGAAAATTCAGCTGAACTAACATGGTAGCAGACAGACTGGTCTAAATCACAGATACATTCTTTCCTCATATGTCCGAATATCAGCAGCATTCATAGGATAGCTGACTGGGCTTAAACTTTAGTCTTTAAAGAATGTAAACCACTTCTTTAGCCTCATGAATACAATTTTTAGCCAAGATGGTTAACCAGCTGATATAAATGGTCCAGCAAAAGAGAACATCTGGTAGGGTATTTCCATAGAATTTCCAAATTTTCATTGGAAAGCCTTGTGAGAAATACTGTCACAAGAATGTCACCAAAATCTATAGCAAGTTATAACCATCAGGGTTGCTAACAACACCTTCCATAACCGGCAAGCTGACACGAGAAGCAGGGCTCTGGAACTCATATAGAGTATAGAGCAGTAGGGAAACAACAAAACAAGCTTTCTAGATACTTGCCAATAATGTCTTTAACAAGTTTCTGAGTGGCAGCCATACGAGACTTAGGGATTTCCAGTTCTTCACATTCATGATCTGACTGATGACGATGTCTATGAGCAACAGAAGAGTGACACTAGTTCATGTATTTGCATATGACTTAAACAGATATGCAGAGTTTGAATGGTCTCAGTGATCACCTCAGGCAAAAATTCTTCCCACAATAAGGACACATAACTGGCACAAGCTCTCTTTCAGCACAGTCCTTGAAGGAGCATGGGTAAGACGTATGTGTATCTGACTTCAGTCTCTCAATTACAGTCACCTGAAAATGTAAAATGGGGGACATGGCATCATATTTCACATTTAAAGCAAATCAACAAATCTATTCTGGATATCCATATCATTTTTGCTTAAACTTATAAGAGAAACTCACACACTCTCACATAGATTATAGAAATTGTTCGTGTGAGAAATGATTACTGTGCTGACTGCTCTACATTTTCAAAGTTTTCCTACTGTGGTGTATTTATCTTCTAAGTCAAGTTAAAATGACTACTCAGTTACTCTCCATAATTTTAGTCTTCTACTTTGTAACATACTACACAAAGATGCCTCCATAATAGTATGCTTAGGTAATCAGCTCATCACTCCTCAAATGGCAAGTCATATCTACTTTCTATACTGGTTTTAGAGGCTTAAATACATGTAAAAGAACACTTAAAATTATGTTTTTCCGTGATACAGAGGGTTTAAGACAGTTTTCACAATGATATACTATTCTTTTTTTTTTTTTAAATAAATTTATTTATTTATTTATTTTTGTCTGTGTTGGGTCTTCATTGCTGCGCACGGGCTTTCTCTAGCTGCGGCAAGCAGGGGCTACTCTTTGTTGCGGTGCACAGGTTTCTCATTGCAGTGGCTTCTCCTGTTGCAGAGCATGGGGTCTAGTTGCATGGGTTTCAGTAGTTGTGGCATGCAGGCTCAGTAGTTGTGACTCGTGGGCTCTAGAGCACAGGCTCAGTAGTTGTGGTGCACAGGCTTAGTTGCTCCACAGCATGAGGGAATCTTCCCGGACCAGGGCTCGAACCCGTGTCCCCTGCATTGGCAGGTGGATTCTTAACCACTGTACCACCAGGGAAGTCCCACACAACGATATACTTTATTTTCTATTTAATACTGTATTACTAGCAAATATTACATCAGAGGAAAAAGAGCTTTTATGAGATAAAAAAAAATCCAGATCACTCAGGCTATTTTGAGTATTAAGTAACTAGGTTTCTAGAACTGAATGAACTCAGTTGACCCTTGCACAACTAAGGGGCTGAGGTACAAACCCTCCATGCAGTTGAAAATCCAAGTATAACTTTACAGTCAGCTCTTCGTATCTGCAGTTCTGCACCTGCAGATCCAATGCATTGTATAGTACATATCTAGTGAAAAAAATCCACGTATAAGGGGACCCACACAGTTCAAACCTATGTTGTTCAAGGGTCAACTGTAATTGCTTGAAATCTATAACCAAAGGGCATTCCTCTATATAAATGATAGTTACATCTTGTTGGAATTAACTTCTTAACTATTTTTTCAAATTTATTCCAATGGTCTAAAGGTAGAAGATTTTTATTTCACCTTTAAATTAATAAGATCTAATTGAGAGACATTCTATGAGACATTCATAAAAATCAAATCATATAAGAAAAAGGAAAACACAGGGAAGATTTACAAGCTGTATAACAAACATCAATATGTTTACTATATGACTCTATATGAGTATTTCCTTCCAAGTAATCCTGAATAATACCAATATGTTACTTAACTTTTATTTCCCTCAAATAAATCACCAAAACTTCAAAGGGACAGATTTTGACTGAAGCTCATTTAACCTTAATTTTCTATAATCAAGAGACTCGGTAAAGTGTTTGGTAAATGGTGGGCAGGAATAAATATCAACCACGAAATGTGAGGTAAATGCTTCTTTCCAAATGGAGTAAATTCAGTTTAACTTTCTGCTGATCTCTGATCCAAGGGAGGTGGAACAACTTCTCTGATTACAAATTTGAGAAAATTACATTAGGCTCCGCTTTCTCTTTTTTTCCTTGGAAGCCTAACCTGGTGCAGCATTGCTGTGACTGGTGGGCAAATCAACCTAATTCTGGATTTCCTTTGCAGACCCTTTTGGCTCTACACTAAGCTGTATCATTCAACTTATTCTTTATCAGTAATAAAGATGATATTTTGGCTTCTATTTAACAGCCCTTTTTAATCTCTTGATTTGGTCTGAATTAGGGTAGGGAGATCTTGCTGGACTACAGGTTTGCTCCTGGTGACCTAAGGCTGATGGAGTCAGAACAATGTATTACCACAGAGTCCTAACACCAGGCACCAGTGAAAATGAACAAAACAGTGAAGCAAGCTGGAGGGAGTATATGATGAGGATGTTAATTCCATTATGTATCTATAAATATATAGCCTAAAGCTATAAGCAGGCTACGTAAACAGAACTGAAGTACAAAGGAATAAGAATTATAAGAACAAAAATTTATAAATACCAAGTAGACTAGTTTATGTTAAAACAAGCTGAGAAAAATAATATAAATAAAGACCCTCTTACATAATCAGTTTATTCTGCCAAATTAATCTGTGGTACACTGGGATTAAATTGAATCAAATTCTGAATGAAAGTACATAAATACAAACATGTTTCACCGGGAGATATTAACATACCTCAGGACAGCTATGTGACTCCCTGCTCCTGTGTTCAAGGCTTAAATAACAACAAAAAAAAAGTGTTTATTTAAATGTAATCAAATAATGTACTTAAAGATAACTGCAGTAATTTGAGATATTTTAATGGTTAGTATCCTTAAGATTAACTACACTCACACTACATTAACAACTCTGCCTATAAGAATAAACTGAAATGACAGATAAATAAAAGATAGAGCATCTATAGTCTCAAAAGTTTTAAAACCCAACTACTATTCAACTTCAATATGAGTACAAAAATTCACCACTCTTAATTACCTTTACTTTGAGTGCTTTAAGGTGTGTGAAAAGGCAAAGACCCTTTTGATTCTTTTATTTCTCAAAAATAATCAGTAATAAAATGTCAAAGGAGTGTTCTAGTTCTGAATGACTTAAAAATATGCATTATTTTTATTTACTTCTAATAAATCTTTCTGAACCATCTTCTGAAAAGAATTTATTCTTACAGTGCTCTATTTAATGAATTAAATACCTGACACTTGAAAGTTTAATTGAAAAGAAAATGCATTTTCCAAAATTCTTGTTTGTTCCCAGGTTTTACTTTGCATGTGATGTGTGTGCAAAGGACGTATAGTACTCAATTTAAGAAATATAAAGGTTGGGCTCTTTTCATTTTATTAATTAAAATAAAGACTAATAATCATAAACTGGATTTTTTTACCATATTCTTTATATTGTGGATATGTTCTCTCCTTGTGATTAAAAGACATATATATAACTTTTACATAAAAATCACACACATCACCCCATTTCTGGAAAGTTTAAAGACTAGCCACATATATGTACAAGTAATCAGAGTCTATGACTAGTCTATTTGCTTTTTTTTCCCCAAGTGATTACTATAATGAATATCAGATATCAGTGGCTAAAGTAAAAACTATTTTAAATCATTCTACTTTTTAGAAATAAATCTCATATTATAAACACTAAAATTACTCCCAAATCCAGCATAAAAAACTTAACTTACCAAAATATTCCTGAACAACCATCACATACAAATGGAAGAAAATCTAAAATTGAGGGGAAATGTTATATGTTCTGGTCAGTAACTGATTTTGATTTAGTTTTCTTAAGTAAAAAGAATCGTAAAGTACTGAACTATGGCTATAGGAGAACTTTCCTTTTTGAACAATATCCTAGTGCAGCAAGCAGTGGTTAAACAAAAGCCATCACAACCTCAAGCACTTTGAAAGTAACTGGATTATCAGAAGATAAATGTTACTTGCTGTAGCATGCTAAACCAGAAAAAAAAAAAGAAGTCCTGTGAGTTTTCTGTTTGTTTCTCAGATTTACTAGGTGGTGTTTCTGAGGACTGTATACTGCAAAAATCCTGCATTTGAAGTGACAATCCTAGGTTTCAATTTTGATTCCACTGCTTACTAACCTAGCAATGCTAGGCAAGTTACTTAACAGTAGAGCTTTGGATTATATACATACATATTGGATATATATATATTTGATATATAGTATACAGTGTATGTATGTGTATGTATACAAAACCAAAGCTCTATTATTAGGTAATATGCATCAAAATAGACATAGATATAAGTATATTGTGTTTGTGTGCATATGTATATATGTGTGTGTGTGCATGTATCTATGCTATATGCCACACCTACCTCACAGGGTAATTGTAAAAAACAAATAAGATACATGTAAAAGATAAGAATAGTAAGATAATACCTGTAATTAACAAGAATAATTATAGCAATTAACTTGTTTTGAATACACTCAACTCTGAGAAAAATCCTGTGGTGACTAGGTAGAGATGTGTTCAAAGAAATTCCAGAAATTCAATGGATGGATTGATTGATACTGCAAACTTTAGTCCTGAATTGTTTCTTTCCTTGCTGTTGAGGAACAACTAAGTTAGGACTAAGTAACAACTAAGTTAGGAAATGAATTTTTGGAAAGCACATGAAAGTATCCATTCTTAGATGTGACAATTGACCATAAATCACTGAATACAATCATTTCTTCTCTGAATTGTTTTCCGTGTACCTCATATTAAATTACAGTATACAGCCAAGTGAGGCTGGCTATATCTAATAACACCACTTTTACAAAATGAAAACAAAAAGCACTGCACTTTAGAGAAAGTTACTATTGCTCCCAAAACATCTCATCCTACAGAGTATCTTAACCCAAAAGAAAAAGAAGAGGTCCTATTATAACCCAAAGGGACCACTGGATGTTTCTGCTTGTGGGACAAGGGGGCCCAAATATCGTTCTTCCTTCACCTGAAAAGCGAACTTAATGCATTTTCACTGTTGTCCTGAAAGCATGATACTGTAAGTATCTGTTTCATACCCAGAAGGTAGGTATACATTTGTCAAAAAGAGAAGGAAACCGAAGTATATAATACTTTACAAAACTTTTATAGTCTCTTTCAAATCGGAAAAATGTACATGCTCACTATTTTGAGACTTTGGTGACCAACTAAATATTAGACGCAAACCAAGAGAATCCAGGGGTGAGAGTTAAGATCAAGATAATTTCCTAACACTTGACACCATCCTTCTATTCATCCAGAAGCAAAATGAAATTTAGGATACTCACTTAACGTATTCTAAATCTTAACTGCTCTCCACTAGTCCAAAAGAGCTAGACCCTGGCCTCATTTCAGGTATTTACACTTTAAGAGACACCTGAAGTTGGAAAGGAAGATGAACTATGTCACAAATGGTAGGTATTATGGACTTGCTAGAGATAATCAGGTATATCAGAATTACATAACTTACAGTCAAAACCCAACTGGCTAAGCTTCCCTATGAAAGATCTGCAAGGAAACATTGGTTCTTGCCTGCTGAATGGCTGAAGGTGGCAGCCAGTGGTGAAAGATACAAATCAGAGTGCTGCAAGTAACAATAACCTAGCAGGGATTGTGTCCTTTTGCCCACCACACACAACAAGTATCATTTATCAACTGCAGCACTCCCACTAATTCTGGGCTAAACCCCAGAGTCCTTCTCAACAGTGATCGGGTGGCTACCTGCTGCCAATGACTGTAGCTGCAATGGGAGATAAAACCTATTTTGTCACCCAGTGTAGTATGAGCCAGATGTGGTAGCATCCATTGGGAGTGAAAGCCAGGTACCAAAGACTGAGCATTCTGTGTGGCTCTAGTGCCTCAGGACATACCTGCTGCAGATGTTTCTAAGGCCTGTACCACACTACCACTGGCGATTATATTGGGCTATGTGTTATCACAAGGTCTCTCAGTTCAGCAGAGAGAGAACATCACCTTATTAATGCTCTAAAAAGCAGCTAACTATCCTGAAAGCTTTTCTGTGGAAAGGGCTATATTTTATACCCTTATGTGGTCCCAGCACCAAAAGAGGTGCTCAGTAAATGTTTACTGAATCAGTGATAATCAGAATCAAAGAATGACAGAGCTGACAGAGAGTAATGATCATCTGGAGGAAAAGCTAAGGGCCTTCTCACTATAAGCTCGTCTCCTGAGCAGCCCGCGAAAATGAGGTTAAAAACTGATCTCACCCAACTCCTTACTCTGACAGATAAGTAATAGATAAGCAAACAAAAAGTCTGGGAGAGAAGTGGCTTGCCCGAGGTCGCAGTGGCAGGTTCAGAAGGGAACTCTCCCGATTCCCAGACCGAAGCGTCCTCCCTACCCGTGCTCATCAGAAAGGAGTGGGCGCGAAGCGACTTCTTGGCAAGGCGCACCCGAAAATCAAAGTTCACACTGCAAGGTATGTTTTTGGGAATCGCACGGTTCCATTCCAAGGAGACCATAAGCCTCTTCCAAAGGCTCAAGGGCAACAAAAAACATGGGCATCAGGGGCATCAACACATGTCACGGCAGACCGCCCCCCCCAAGGGACACGCCCGCCCTGCCTCCTCAGACTCCGCCTCGCCCCACGGCCTTCCCTCCCGCGACCAGAGCTAGGGGCTCCTGAATCACCTCGCTGCCGGCACTGCTCCACCTGGCAGTGCCGCCCAATGTCCAGCTCCGCCATCTCCCAGCGCCGCGAGAGACGGGCACAGCCGCGGCACGGCGGGACGAGGTCGCTAGCGCGGTGCCTGCTGGGAATGGGGTGGGCCCAGGGGCGGAGCCCGCAGGTGGGGCGGGGCGCGTATTGAAAGCGATCGGGCTGCTCCGAGTGCCCTGAGTTCTGAATGTTTGCTCTCTGGGTCACCTAGTGAGGCGGCAGGAGGAAAAGGTGGTTTCTCTGTTCGGTTTTCCCTCGGGCGGAAGTCCTGTCGCCCAGTCCTTAGGAAAATATCCAACTGCCTTTATGGAAGATTGCGTGCGTGCGTTCCGTCCTCCGTGCTGCAATCGGAGTCCCGGACGGCCTCACAAGGATTTTTTTTTTTTGAATTAACATAACTCCATAACTCTAGGAAGCACAGTTTGGCACAAGTATTTGCAGGAATCAAGTGAAGTAGACCGACCCTGGTTCAATTCCTCACTCGTCCTACACCAGTGTTACTTGATTATATAAATGCTCCTTGCAAAGGAGTCAGGGTTTTTAAAAAGTGGACGTTTCCTTTTCTGCCCTGCCCTACTTTTTACATTCTAGTAGAAAAAAAAAAGTCTCTAGCTCTTGAAGTCCTGAGTATGCACTGAGCCGCGTAGGGTCCCTCAGTTGAGAGCACAGACTCATTTAACACACATCCTGAAGAAAGCTTGTGGTGATTCCATTGGGATGTAGGGAGGTAGGGAGCTTATGTGCTTGACGAGCCACTCCAAAGATACTGAGAAAGGAGAGGCTCTTCTAGGTGGGGTGCAAATGGATGCCATTCCACTGACGTGACACTAGACACGACTCAGAGTGGATGAGTGACAATCAAAGCTGTACTGAGAGGAATTGTAAAAATATCCAGTGCCTCCTATATAAATTTAAATATTTCCCAATCAATATTCATTGAGGAAGAGGGAAGGGTGGGGTTGGGAAAGAGGTATCCTTACTTCAAGATTTGCTCTTGAATAAATCTATTTAAAATGTTCATCTCAGACTTTGCTTGGGTCTCTGGAGAAACTTTAGATTTTAGAACTGGAAGTAACAGAAGATATCTAGCTATCCCAGCCTTTTTTTTTTTTCTCTTTGAAGATGAGAAGACAGGTTCATAGAAGTTAAATAATTTGCCCAAATTAGTGGAAGAGCCAAGACTAAAATCCAAGTATCAAAGACTTCTGGTGTTCTTGAATTTAAGAATCAGTGGCTTATCTAGATTTTGCATGTTTCTTTTAGCTGATGGTATCAACCAATGGCAGGTTTTCTAGAATTTTACTGTTAAAATGTTCTAGATAGGTGGCAAATATTTATTTTTCAGTCCAATCTTAATGGAAATGTTTTTATTTTTTCAGTTCACTAGCTTGGGAGTATAGGAAGCATTAAATGATTCAGATAGCCAAGATCACAGTTGCTAACTCTTCCATCTCTGTTTAGTCTCCTTTGCTGATTTCTCCTCTAGGTGCTACTTAAACATGCCTGTTTTCCTGTAATTTTGTGCTTGGTCCATTTATCAATTTGCATCCTCATTCAAGTGAAATTCCCATGGTTCCAATGATCCCATAACCATATTCTCTACCCTGAGAACTTGCTCCCAAACTGGAGGTTTCTAGTTCCATATTTCTAATTCTAAACTGGAATGCTTTCTTACCATATCATCCCCTTCCTAACAAGGGAAATCTGCCACATTAGAAACCTTGGATTCATTTTCCACCTCTCCTTTCTTACTTCTCTCATGGAAGTAGCCATTAAACGCTCTCAATTATGTCTCAAAAATGTCTCTCAAACCTGTACTCTTCAGTTTCTTGAGTAATTTCCTCCCAAAAAACTAACTTCCTTGCCCTAAGATCTTCCATTGGGTCTCCATTATTCACAAGATTTTTTAGCTTAGTTGGGACAAACTTAACTGGTAAAGCTCTTCACAGTTTCCAGCCTCAGCAATAACTGCTTCCCCTCAGCTCCCTACTTCCCAATCGTTTCCATAAAATACCTCTGGCTTTTTCAGATGTTCATACTTTGGCACATGCCTTTCCTTTTCCTTTGAATGTTTTCTATACCAGAGTTTTCCAAACTTTCTTGAGAATAACAATCAGGTAAACTGCTGTTAATAAATACAGCTACTTACATCTTCCCTGGGTCTGATTTAGAGGGTCTGGGATGGGTCCTGGGAAGCTATGTTTTTAACAAGTGCCCTCCCATTCATTCTTATCATTGGATCAGTTTAGCAAACAGGTTTCACTCTTATTCCACCTTCAGAGTGTAATTCTGTTAACCTTTCACCTGGGAAAGCCTTCAGAACGCACAGACAAAATTCAATCCTCCAGGACATCAGCCACCTGCTAAAGTAGCACCTGCTACATACTTTTCTTACTAGCACTAACCAGGCAAGATTATAATTTACCTGACCAAAAAAATCTTCAGTGGCTTCTATTAGCTACAAAATAAATTCTGCACTCAAGTCAGTTTAGCAAGTTTTTTGAGCATCTATTATATATCAGATATTATTCTAGGTTTGATACAGAATTGACTAAGACCCAACCTCAAGGAGCTCACATGGTCTAGGAAGGAATGACTCTGCTTGGCATTTAAAGTCTTTCAAATCTTGGCTCAACCCAACTTTCTCTCACTCTTTATCTTTCAAAGGCCTCTTCATTATGGGTGCTCCCCTGAGCCTCAGTCGCTTCACAATTGCTCTTCTTTCTACTTGGCATGCTCTTCCCTTTCCCATTTGATCTGGTTAATTTCTGCTTTTTTTTTTTAGCTGTCACCTCAAGTATCTTTTCCTCAGGAAATTCTTTGTTCTTCCTGACTAGGACAAATCCTGCTATTATGACGTTCACTTTGTTATCTCCTTCAAGGCATTTGTCCCAGACTCGATTTTCTACTTGTTTGTATGATTATTTGATTAATGTTTGTCTCTCCCTCTAAACTGTAAGCTCTGTGAGAACAGGGGCCTGGGTTGTGGTTATATAGATATTCACTGTATAGCTCTTTGTTAATCTGTCTCTACATGTTTATGTACCTTTCTGTAGATTTGTTATAACCCTGAATATCAATTTATCTTGCATACCATATTCAAAATCAAATCTTGAATATTCTAAATTCAAACTTAACAACTACAGCTAAAATTTCTTGATTATTTTATTACATACCAGGCGCTTAAACGAATCATTTAATCTTCACAACACTTTAAGATATATGCCATTATTATCCCCACTTCATTGAATGGCTTATAAAAAAATTACTCACCTCCTGCCTCCCTGTCTCCAGCATCTAAAACTACTCTCCTTCTCCCCACTGACCTCTTAAATAATTGTAATTACCAGCTATCCTCCTCCTCAAACTCATGGACTAGTCTCTTAGTCTGGGATGCTGTCTCTTTTTCCCAAACTTACTTGGTTTTATCCTCCTCACCTTCGGCTCTCAAAAGAGATTCTAGGACCTGCCCCAGATCAGATCAGCTCCTTTGTTAAATGTACTGGTTTCCTATTGTTGCTCTAACAAATTACCACAATTTATTATCTTACAGTACTGGAGGTCAGAAGTCCTAAAACCAATGTGTTGACATGGCTGTGTTCCTTCTGCAGGATCTTGGGAAGAATCTAATTCTCTAATTATTTTTTCCAGCTTCTAAAGGCTGCTTGCATTCCTTAGCTTATGATCCCTTCCTCCTTCTTCAAGGCCAGCAATGTGTCCTCCTCAAATATCTCTCTTTTCCTGTCCTTCTCCACTTCTCCCTTCTCTTACTCTGACCCTTATGCCCTTCCTCTGTTAAGGACCCTTGTGATTACATTGGACCCTCCTGGATATTTCAGGATACTCTCCCCATCTCAAGATCCTTAACTATTAACACTTGCAAAGTCCCTTTGGCCATATAAGGTGACATACACGTTTCAGGGTTTAGGATGTGGACAACTTTGAGGGGAGAATTATTCTACCTACCCCAATATACATTCTTATATTTCTTAGAATTGTTCAGTGCTTGACACATGGTAAGGCCTCAGAAAATATCTGTCCACTGAATCAACGAATGAACACGTCTACATTGACATTCAGCTGCACCAGAAGCTTTATAATCTTAATCAGTATTAATAAAAATAGAATCTTCAGAACAAGGAACATGAATGTGGTAGCTTGTTTCACTCTGCTCGACTGGTCAAAAACATCTGGGATACTGTGCTTGGTTCTGAGTACCACACTTCAAGTGTGAAAGAGGCAATCTAGGGCACATTTAAAGGAAGGCAACAGAATTGTGAAGAACAAAAAACAGTGTTATGTGAAACTCAGAGCCTTTATAATGTTTAGGGCTTAATCAGTAGAGTTGAGGAAGGATGTGAACAAAGAAAAACCCATCATCAAAACTACCATCACCACTATTATTATAACAGCCAATGTGTGCATGTGTGTGTGTATGTGCATTACATGTCTGTGTTTTGGAAAGCATCATCTTTTTTTAGCAACGGTTTGTCTCAGAAGGAGTTTTCACAGGTAATTATTCTTTAGAGAAGTAATTTTAGTTGTCCTGATAAACATACATAAAATTATTTTGAAATGATGTCTTCAATTGTGTTTTGGGACAAATTGGGTATTCACATATAATTAATTAACTATAGAAGTTTTTTGGATGTGCAATAACAGCTACTATTAGCACGACTCCTTGAAATTCTCACCAATGAAAAGGAATCAAATATTTAAAAATATGAATTCATGGGGCTTCCCTGGTGGCGCAGTGGTTGAGAATCTGCCTGCCAATGCAGGGGACACGGGTTCGAGCCCTGGTCTGGGAAGATCCCATATGCCGCGGAGCAACTAGGCCCGTGAGCCACAGCTACTGAGTCTGCGCGTCTGGAGCCTGTGCTCCACAACAAGAGAGGCCGCGATAGTGAGAGGCCCGCGCACCGCGATGAAGAGTGGTCCCCGCTCGCCGCAACTAGAGAAAGCCCTCGCACAGAAACGAAGACCCAACACAGCCAAAAATAAATAAATAAATTAATAAATTTTAAAAGAAAAATATGAATTCATTTCTAGAGAGTACATTTTTAATATGAGAAAGTGATTACTTCCTTCTAAAGTGCTGGGTGCAACATCTGTCCAAAGTTTTTTCCTTTGCCCCAGTAAGACAGCCAGAGATTTTGTGAGAACCTTTGCATACTGGTTTCAGACTTAAAACTTAGAAGTATAGGTGTCTCTTCTGTATCAGAATCATGACAAAGATGACTAGATCTAGGAAATGCATTTCCAAATATTTTCGTATTTTATACCGTCATTTGAATATTTTATCACTTATGTTGTATTTCTTCATTCATCCATTCATTTATTCAACAAATATTGATAGAGTGCCTACGATGTGCCAGGGTCTGTTCTAGGAACTGGGAATATAATGGTGAGTAAAACAAATAAAAATCTCATTTCTCATGGGGAGCATTCTAGTTGGGAGGGGCAAGAAACATAGGCAGAATAACAAGACCAAGACAGCACATGATAGATGGTGGTAAATGCTATGAAGAAAAATAAAGTTGGGAAAGGGAATAAGGGTTCTGTAGGAGTAGGAGGGTGAGGGGAGAGGGTTGCAATTTTAAACAGAGTGGAGTGAGAAAGTGATACTTAGATAGAGTCCTAAAAAAGGTGAAGGAGTGAACAAAATGGATGTCTGGTTTCTGGGCAGAGCAGCCAGTGCAAAGGCTCTTCAGTGCGAGTGTGCCTGCTGCATTCTAGCTGGAGTGGGAAGACCAGTGTGGCTGGAGCAGAGTGGACCGGGGGGAATGGTAGTGAAACAGAGCAGGACCCTATGGCCCTTGCTCCCCATGTCCTCTGCCTGCCTTTTGTCTGTGGAAAAAACTTTAGCCAAAGAATAAGTTTAATCAGAGAAGTGAGAAAATACAGAAACAAAGGAAAACAGTCAAAGGAGACCAAATAATAATAGTTTAGTCATTAAGCAAATTCAAGAACTTTTAGTTCCTCCTCAGGGCTATACATTATATTCTGAGCCCTATCCTTTGAGCTGTCTTATAGATATTGAAACCCTCACCAGGTGGAGAAGTTAACTACACGATGACCAGACTGTGGCCATGGCATCAGCTGCCACAATTCTGAGAACTGCCTTCAAGAAATGGAAACAAACCAACCCTGGAACTGAAGATTAACTGTACTTAAAACAAGATGACGCTGGTCAGACCCCTGCTGACCAATTTCAAAATGACTGTCAGAGCTGACTGTGCTGTTTCTGCATGTAACCCCCTCCCTTCACCTATAAAAGCTCTTACCCACTGATTGTCAGTGGGGGGAAGTTGGCCTTTGGACAGGAGTCCGCCCTCCGCCCAGTTGCCGGCATCCAAAATAAAGCAAACCAACCTTGCCTCTTTATTGGCTTTTGAGGGGAGAGTAGCCAGACCCCATTTTCAGTTACAGTAGGATGTGTGGACAGGGAGGTGTACTGGTGAAGTGAGCGTGTGGTTGGCAGCACTTCATGTCAGAGCTTGAAGGTGTTTGTGAAGACCTTGGCTTTTTATTGGAGTGAGGTGGGAAGTCAATGGAAGGTTCTGAGCCACGCTCACTCTGGCTGCTGTGTAGGGAGACAGCAGCAAGGTCAAGGTGATCATAGGGAGGTCAGTCAGAAGTCTACTGCAGTATCTAGCTGAGAGATGACAGTGGCTCAGAGCAGCGTGTTCGCAGGTTTGGTGGTGGCGAGTGGCCAGGTTTTTGTTCATGGGGCTCGCTGATGGATTGGATGTGGGGTGAGAGAAGAGAGATGTCAGGGATGACGCCAAGGTTTTGGGCTTGGGTGAAAGGAAGGCTACAGTTATCACCTGAGAGGGGAAGGAGCTGGATTGGAGACAATTTATATGTTCCTCCATTAGGTACAAAATCTCACCTGAGTGCACTCAGGCATAATGAAGTTCTGGAGGTAAATGAAGACGTTAAGAATCAACTTTGGGAAAGCTATGCAATAAGGATGGTGTTGAGGTAAACGGGTTACGTCTCCTTTTATATATGTTAAGTGGCTGGTGTAGAAAACGCTTTACAGCCAAATCTGATAACCCTTAAATTCTTTAATTTCTTTCTAATCTGGGATGGACAGAGATATGAGAAAACATGGATAAAGAGCTATGCAGGCAAAACTCAGTCGCAGGTACCAGAGACCTTCATTATGAATTAGGGCAATAAAACTTTTATTTTTGCAAAGTTATTGTTTTCCATAATGGCTACTTTTGTATTCATTATTGTGATTGAGTGTTATATACAATGAATATTTGGTTCTAAGAAACAAACAAAAAAACTGCTGATGGAAAGAATGTATACATGCTTGTTGAGCTGTTTAATAACTATTTGATGATGATTCTGCAGTATGTTTAAAGGGTAATTCTTCTTCTTTGGAGAGTTCATCTGGCATTCTAAAAATGGATGTAATTTTAAGGGGTAACCAAAATGTATCAATTAGCCTGACATCTAGGTCTTTTTAACAGATCTTTAAATTTCCAATTTCCTTTGCCATCTTAACCGTGGTAAATCATCCTAACAAGATCATTCTTTTGAACAACAGCCTCCTTATTAACTGAGATCAATTGAGATTAGAAAATGAAAAATACACTAGATGCTGAGAACTCTTTATGAAACCACATTTGTAAGATGAGTATTGAATGAAGATTAATGTGTTATTTTCAGCTTCTATATCATTGATTTAAATATTTATTCTCTATATCCCACTGCTGGATTAAACACTAATATATATTTGGATGGTGTGCTTTTTTGCAAGTATTATCTTTTCCCTATTGAGATTATATATTAATGGAAGGGAATGATTTTTAATTCAAAGGTAGCTTGCTTTGCACACCACATGTGTTTTTGAAAGTGCTACACATCAAATTGAGTAGAACAGATTTTCCACTGAATTACAAATTAATGATTAACTCCTTTGTTCTAATTTCTTATTGATTTTCATTTGCTCTTTGGATAAAATACAAGATCCTTAGCACATCGTGTGGCCCCTATGTGATCTGGACTCAGCCTACTTTTAACGACAACTTCACAGCACTCTGCTCTTCTGTCTCCAGATACCCTGGTCTTCTTTCAAACCCTAATACTTCAGACTTAAGATTTTTGCACACACTGTCTAAAATGTTCATTCTCTAACACTACCTGCTTTATTTTTTCCATATGGTACATTACTTTCTTAATTATTTGTCTGTCATTCCCTAACTAGAAAGTAGCCTCCAAAAAATGCATGGATTTGTTTCTCTTTCCTCACTGCTGAATCTCTAGCATCTAGAACTGTGCTGGGTATATAGTATGCATTCAGAAAAAAATCATAATGAATGAATGAATGATTACTTATCCTGGAATACCATTTTCCCTTCTCTATACCTAGGTACCCTCTATTCATCATTCAAATTCCAGCTTAAATGTCACTTTTTCAAGCCACCATTTTTGACCCCTAGGGCAAGATCAGCTTTCTCTACGACTTGTTCTTACACGTCTCTGTATGTCTAAGTTCTCCATAGCACTTATTAGAACTTTAACTTATAAAGTCCATTATTTGTGAGATAATTTGCTTAGCTCCTGTCTTCTCTCCTAAACTGTAACATGTCCTTGTCTTGTTTTTAATCATCTCCCCAATATCTAGCAAAATGCCTGGAACAGAGAGATGCTCCATAAATAGCTGTTGGATGAAAACATGGATAGATGGATGGTCAAGCAACTCCTCATTAAAAATTTCAGTCCCTTTGTTCCACTTGTTCAACGTTCTCTCAACAAAAAAATAGTGGTCAGTGAACCAGAGGGAATGTTTTTCTATACTAGACAGGTTTTTATTTAAACATACCCCTCCATGAATTCAGTAATGCTCGTAGGATCCCTTAAAGCTGATGCCTCATACCAGCCTCTTTACCCCCACATGTTATTTAATGAAATAAATACTTTATGAGTTTCTCCTCTGGACAAAACTACACAGGAGGGAAAGGTCATGTAAACAGTAGAAAGACCAGAAGCTTTAAAACAGAAAGATCTCTTACACTTTGACTGCCTGCGTGAGCTTGGCTAAGTTACCAGTTGAGCCGTGGGTTCTCCATCTGTCAAAGAGAAACAGCAATACCTATCTTGTGTGGTTGATGTAGGGATTATTAATAATGCATGTAGTGTGCTTGCCATATAATAGGTGTTCAAAATATGGCACCTGTTACTACTATCACCATAAGGTAAGCTCCTAGAGGGCAGACTACACCTGCATTCCCAGAACCTTATGTATAGAATACTCTCAGTAAAGGTTGGTTAAACTGACCCGCAGAATATGTGCTACTTCTCCACTCTCAACGGGTTTTAAGTCTAAGCAAGAAAATAAGTTCCAAAACAGATTCATGAAATATTTAGATAATGACAAAATATAATACCTATTATAGTGTACTATATACAAGATTAGAGCAAAATATGTGCTACAGGCCATAAGTGCTTTGGATGGCCAGGCAGGAAATGGTAAGAGGTGGCTGGCTGTAGTTATTGGGGAATGATAAGTTCCCATGTCTGTGTGTGTAAGATGTAGACCAGTAAGCCTCCTATAAAAATATTCAATTTCTTTGTCACTAGCTCTACCAATGTTGGATAAAATGGTAGAAAGCATCAACCTGATGCTTCTGGGTTAATATGATGGCAGACAAAATTGCATTATTGATCTTGAGTAGCAAGCTGTATCTGTCATAGTAATGGATGCTTTTTCCCCCTTTAACAATCAGTGGTTAGCTAATGATCACAAATAGGTTCTGATGACGGTGGGTAATGTTGCTCAAATAGGGCTGTATTATGTGGAGTACATCCTAGCCCTGGAAAACTAGAACATAGACTCAATCCCATATTCCACTTCTTTGCAGCATGCTCTGTACAGGTTTTCAGTTGAATTGCATCATCCGTAATCATTACTTATTGTGGTCCTTTTATCTTAATCAAACTCTTTGCTTGCAGCTCTAATAGATGGGACTGAGATAGTGAGAATGAACAAAATAATGCTGCTTTTCTCTAAGACATTGTCTCCTTTTTGTTACTTGGGTGTCTCTGTAAAGGTGTTTGACATAGATCCAAACACAGGCACCCCATTAAAGGCTTTGGTACACTAGCAATCATACTGAAAGCTTCAGATTCCTAATTACAGAACTGAATGCAGCCATCAACACACTCAGAAGTCCTCACATTAGGGAAAGAGATGACCACCGTCTTTCGTCACCTCAAGCCATGTAAGGATGATCTAGAATCCACCCGTGCCAACGGGCAGCCAGGCACACATCAACCTGCCCAGATTCTCCACCTGCGGCAACAAGCCCAGTCAGACCAGCCGTTCTGAAAATGAGCTACTTGCCCACACACCTGCATCACAGTGGCAGACAAATGTCCTGCAAGCCGCTGCCCGCCACGCTCCTACCCACACCATGCACACCTAGATGAACGCGCCTGAATATTCTTATTCACAAGGACAGAGACCTGACACTGTGCTCACACACGATCACAAACAAAAACACATGCGGAATTATGCATCTTGTTCATCCAGGGCAGCAAATCGCACTTATTATAAACAGGCTTTCATGCCCCGCCCAAGACCCTTGGAACAGTGGTTTGCTTTTCTCTAAGCCATGCCCAAACTAGTCCTTCACCCCGGGGTGCGTGCCCAGCGTGGATAAAACAGCAACTCGGCTGCAGTCCGATCACTCTTTTCAACTCTTTTCTCCGCCTGAACTCCCGGGGGGCCGGGTGGCGCCGGTCGGCCGCGTCCGACTCCGGTGCCCTCCCCGCCCCTGCCGCGCCACGGGGCGGGGCCCAGCCGGCCGCCAGGAAATGCCCAGGAGAGGGTGTCACCTGGGCAAGCCCGACGACGTGTTGATTCCCAGGATCGCCGCCTTCCCGGGTCTGGGCCTCCGAGTCCCGAGCCCGATCGCGCTCACCTGTTCCCCAGGCGCGGCCCCGGGGAGCCCTGAGACGCTCCCGAGACCGCTGCTCTCCCTTCAACTCCACAACCATGAGCAAGTTGGGCAAGTTTTTTAAAGGGGGAGGCTCTTCCAAGAGCCGAGCTGCTCCCAGCTCCCAGGAAGCCCTGGCTCGACTTCGGGAGACAGAAGAGATGCTGAGCAAGAAACAAGAGTACCTGGAAAATCGAATCCAGAGGGAGCTCAGCCTGGCCAAGAAGCACGGCACGCAGAATAAGCGAGGTAGGCTCGGGGTCTGGCCCCAGTAGTGAACTCTCCGCCTCCTACCTCCAGCCGTTTCCTTGGGGACAGTCCGGTCTGGCCCACAGCACCTGTCCCCCAGGCCACCACGTGTGCTCCCACGGCCTTTCTAGAAACTGTTAATGACCCCCCAGGGGCCCGGAGTTAGACCTGAGCAAAGCACAATCCTAGAGGGCAAAATGTAAGGAGGCACCACAAATCTCAGTAATCAAGATGAACAATATTTTTATGCAATATTTTAAAAACTCAAAGTTGATACGAAAGCATCCATAATGAACAAAATAGCAATATTTAAAATAAGAACAGGATTGGTATTATTGATTCTTTTCTGTTGCAACTGGCCCTTATGTGTTCTGCACAGCCCTTCTTTATTTCAAATTCGTTCCGAAATGTGATGTTTTGTTCATCATGGATTTTTTTTGCATTAATTTTGAATTTCAAAAATATTGCATTGAAATATTACTTATCTTGATTATTGTTTTTTTGGGTGCCCCCTTAAATTTTGCCCCTGGCTCGTCCCACCCTGGTCCAGTCCTGCTGACTCCAATGCTAAATATCAACTTTTCTGCCGTGTGTTTGTATTTTGAATCACACATTTCAACTTGCTTGTAAATCTCCATTGAAGTATATTCTAGTATGTTCCGGTTTCCCTTTTCCTCAACTGTTGAAGACTTTAGTTGGCTGTTGTGCAGTTGAGCTATTATACCAAAAAAGTAATGTCAGAGAATTAAATATTAATTCTATCACTGGCTTTTGCCACGTGGAAAGGTCTTTAAGTCAATAATGATTCTTGGTGCTCCTCTTGCACCTTGAACCCTTTGTTCTTTGCCAGAGTTAATTGGTTTCTTCAGTGTATGGCTCTCTCTATAGAGAATACATCTAAACAACACCCGTGGCACATATAAAAACCCAGCAAGAAGTTGAAGTGATTTGCTTTTGTAACACAAGTTCAGTGACAGACCCAGAAATAGAAGTGGCAATTTAGGACTCTGCTCACCACCAAACCCTGAACTTGCATCCTCAAGTTGGGCTTCTTGAGTCATAATGAAGCCTTGGGAAGATTTAGTTTGCCCTAAATGACCCTGCCATTGTTTAACACAGGAAAGCAATCATGTCTCCTGGAGTTGACCTTGAAAATCCTGCTCTTTCTATAAAAATGACATTTATGCCCATTTTCTACCAACAACAAAAAGGCCAAGTTTCATTTTCCTCTGCTCTTGCATGTAACTCTTGTCCACATTGTAGGCTGTTTTAGAGTTAAGTGCTGGTTTCTATTTTTACTTCGTGTCTGAAATATTTTGGGATGTTATTAAATGGCAATTTCTACAGAGAGACTATGCCAATATGACTTGCTAAAAAGCCATTTGTTGTTCTGTTCCTGGGCCCTTCCTCTTCAGTTTGATGGGTACTCTGACATTTGCTCAGAGTACCCATCAAGGTACTCTGTCAAGGGTTTTTTTTGGTTTTTTTGATTTGTTATCCACTTGGATCTGTATGTAGCTTTATCTACAGTGGTTGCTCAGTAAATACTGGCTTAAAAAAAATCTGAAAAATGAAACGTCTGCTTCTATGAAGTAGTAGAAATATAGATTTGCTTTTAGAAGAAAAGAATGTCAAATAATATAATGTTCTTGAGTTGGCAATGCACTAAATAAAGTGTCTACAAGTAGACTTTATAAAGACACCAAAAAAAAAAAAATAAATAAAGGCAACCCTAATCAGGAACATCAATCTAACTTCCTTAAATCAGAGTAGCTAGAGATGTATCAAGTGCAAATAATGAATTGGTTTCAGAAAAGCTATTTATTTTTCGTAATTTATCCATGGGAGCTTCATTGGAGTTAGCCCAAGCCTGGTTCTACAGTGGCCCTGGAAGTAGGAAGAGTCTGGTTAGCATGAGGCCATCTGTAATCTAAACTATGGAAAGAATCCAATCACAGACCATGCATTGGAAACACTGTCAATATCAGCATCTTCCAAATAAACCAAATAACTTCATATACATATGGTTACTGTTTTCCATTAGCCCCCAAGAAATATTTTCCCACACATAATAAGGCCAAATATACTTAGTACTAAATGGGTCTTGTGCTACACAATGTCAGTGTCAGAACGGCCGTAATTTACCTGATAATCAGAGTGCCATATGTATGTGCAGTTAAAGTTTTACTTCTAGAGGTGGTTAGTCAGCTAACATGCTGTCAAGAATACTAGTTGAGTGGCCAGCTAGTATATCAGAAAGGGCCACACTCCCAGCCAGTACAAATTCTTCCATGATCTAGTTCTCTACAACAGTAATTTTGACAGTTAGCATTCTCAATGTCAAAAATGGGTTTTATTGGTAAAATGAGTAACTCTTAAATTAGCATAATAAGTGTTAGAAATGGGATCTCACTGGTGAAATTGTGGGTATTCTAAACATGTGGTTTGGCTGAGATAGTTTAGAGATACTTCCTTGCTCCCCATGTAAGAACAGGCGTTAAGAATGTACTAGGTGTATAACTAACAACGTTAGGATGGTACCCGGGGCTTGATCAAATCAGCATAGTGTCCAGTCCTTGGTTCAGGTGGATTTCTGAACTCCCACAGAGCACATCACCCTGCCAGAGAAGGTCGCTGTCTGTGTTCAGTGAGCCTTTCATATAAGGTGTATTAGACTAAAAGGACATAGAGTTGGGACTTCACTGAGCTCATAAAACAGGTTGAGAAACTGTTTTTTGCCTGCTTGGCCAAAGTATGTTTGTTTAGTAAGTGTATCTGCAGATCTGAGTCTGAAACTTGCTTTCATTGCAACTTGTAGCAAGGCTGTGCAGTGGTAGCTAATTCTTACTTCAAACCTCTTTGGCAGTTACCATAATCTACCAAAAAGAGCCTGAGTGGGCACCACCAAACTGGTTTTGCAACAGCCATGATATCAAGGCTCTGTTGATCTAAAAGAGGAACAACTGAAGCAAGATCTATAATTTGGTTAAAAACTTGAGAAGAGCAGACATTCTTTAATGCAGTTTATTCAGATTACTATGATAGAACTCCTGCTTTATATAAGCTAGTAATCTGCTTTGTGGAAAAGCAGACTTTTTTATATGTCACTTAATTTTTTTTCTATTTTTGCTGAGCACTGTCATCTAGAGCAGTTTTCAGTCCTGGCTGTATATGAAAGTCACCTTGATGCCTGCGGGATCCTACCCTCATAGATTCTAATATAATTGGCTGGGGTGGGGTTTGGGCATCAATATTTTTTAAAGGTGCCCCCAGGTGGTTCTGCCCTGTAGCCAGGGTCAAGGATGAGAAAACTAAATCCGTGGTAATGTTAGTGGGGTAGAAATACAAGGTCTCTTAGTCTTGCAGTGCTTCCTAACTCTTTTCATATCATGGCACCCATGGGCACCGATAATATTTGTATGTGTCCCTGGGATAACCAAGGACCAGATAACCAAGGACCAGCAGCTCGAGGGCTCTGGACACCCCAGGCTGGAGGCCTCAGGAGCTGAAGGTATCAACATTTTAGTACATTGCAACTCCCTCCTGCCACACTAGTTGGCGGAACACCTTAGAGGTCACAGTTCTAACCTCTCTTATGAGTTGTTTTTTTTTTAATAAAATCTTTAAGAGATGGTCACAGGGATTTGCTTAAGTGTAATATCCCTATTCAGTTTCCGTCAATGTGTAAATATCTGATAGAAAGTAACTTAGTGTTGTAGTTAAGAGCCTGGGCTTCAAAGCAGATAGCCTTGGGTTTGATTCCTGGCCCTGTCCTGCCACTTAGAAACGGTATGACTTTAGACCATTTACTTGGCCTGAGTCTCAGTCTCTTCATCTGCATAATGGTGGTGATAAAGTTGATCCTCAAAGTTGTGATGATTAACGACGTTACTGTGTAAAGCCCTCCATTCAGCGCTTTATAAATATCACCCTTTGTGATAACATAGCATTTTTTTTTTTTTTAAAGCTGACATCAGTTTCCTAGTAAGATCCACATACTGGCTCAAATTTGTCTTCTGTAATAACACGGAATAAATCTACTCCATCTGTCATGTGAAGACCTTTCACATAGTTGAGGACAGCAGTCACTTGCCTGAGTCTCCTGCTCTGCAACCCCACCTCTGTCACTTCCTCAGTTACCCCTTCCCGTGCTGAGGTTTGCTCACCAGGGCAGGTCAGTCAGGGTGAGGCGAGTGAGGCCCTGACAGTGAGTGCCCCTTGACATCTTCCCCCTCGGTACCGCTCTGCTCTCTCCCCTCACCCTCGTGGTGGCCCCGTTGCTTACCTTTTCCCAGGCAGAACAAGAAATCCAAATATGTAACTATGTGAAAAGGGGTGGATCCAGGCTGGAGTTATCACTAGGCCTCAGGCTGTTGGGAAGTGGACTTACAGAGGTGAGAGGTTGAGACAGAGAGGAAGTGAATTTGACCAAAATCCCTCCTCAGTGTCATTTCACAGGATTCCAGCGACAACTCGGAGCTGAGGTCATTCATTCAACCTCTTTGCCAGGTGCCTGTTTGGTGAAGTGAGACCCCAAGACAGAGAGTCTTGTGTGCGTAGCTGGCTCACTTTGAGCCCTGAGGTGTTTGGGGGCAAGAATGAATTTGTTTTCAGAGTCATGATGCAGTTTGGGGCTTCCTTGGAGTCAGGATGTGGGCACAGTCCCACTAGTTTAGCTCAATGTTGGAATCTCTTTGGGCTTTTTATGATAGTTGTCACAGAGCTGAAGTCTGCAATCTCAGACACCGGGGGCCAGAAGAACTGGGTAAAGAGAACCACATCACTGTCAGCTGGTTGAGTGCCAAACTAGTGAGGGCAAAAGCATGGCTCAGGTAATAGGAGACAGGCACAGCCTGCAGGACCCGGATGGAAGTTCCCCTGGGAGATATCACTTACCTGGCGACCTCTTTTCTTAATAGAATTTCTCAAAATGTGGGTCTCAGATCAGCTGCATCAGAAGCCCTGGAGGATGCTGGTTAAAATGTATACTCAGAAGGACGCCCCTAAAAATTCTAATTTAGGGTTGAGTGTAGAGTTCAGAAACCTGAACTTTGAACAAATAACTCAATGATTCTGATGCAATTTGAGAACCTGTATGTATTATTTAATGGGCCATTAAACTGGGAGGCACTATCTCTGCTCTCCTTTCTTCCTCACCCGTTCTCTTGTTTCTCCTCTCCTCTGTCATCACTCAGATACCCCGATGAGAAATAAACCTCCCGCTGTGTTAATTGCGAAGAAACACTCCCAGAGCTTCTGACAAGTCATCTTATGCACAGGAATTAGTTTTCTTTAGGGAAGTGTATAGGGTACTATGACTCCACAATCGTTGTGCAGTGTCCCAGAGTCCCCCAGTATTCAAATTACAACCAGACACCATAATAGTGTTCTGTTTGCCTCCGATTATCCAATTGTTGTACCACACTCTGTGTATTCTGGAGCCAGGGAAAAGAATTTTATTCCTGGGGCATCCAATACCTGGATCTTATTCTCAGGTCAACTGCCCATTTCTCCTCCGGAAAAGACCGATCAATAGAAATGCGACCCTCCCTCAACCTCCACCCTCAATTTCCTCCCTCACCTTGGGAGCTCCCATCAGGCTTTAACCCCTGGTTGGGGGGGACCTAAAATGTCTGGACCAGTCCTGGGAGCCCTATTCACTTAAACTGTAATTTTAAAACGTCTCACTTTCTTAATACCTCCCTCTCCCCTCTGAGCCCTGGCAAGGATCCAGGGCTTACACCCTCACTCACGCACTTGGGAACTGACCAGCACAGAATGCCTTGGGTTTCTTATCTCTTTTGTTCTGCAGACACAGCCTCAGTTTGTATCTGCCTTTTCAGATGCCTTATCAGTTGCTTTTTCTACAACTGGACTTTGAAAGAATTAAAAATCCCAGCCAGATTTACCCTTCCCTCCCTTTTTAAAATCAATATTTTAAACTTGCATTCCATGTTTTACATGTATTTCTATTCAATATCATCTTATTTTCAGTTGCCTTAAAATTAAGATTTTAAAATTCCAATTTCATTGTCTTATATATGAGCCATTTCTTTTGGTTGAATCAGTCACAAATTTATTCAGCTGCCTTTTTTGTTGTTGTTCAAGTATTAAAATGTATTGAATAAGACAGAACCAAGGACAGAAGCTCATGACACGCCACTAGAGACTTCATTCCAGGATCACCTCTGCATGATAGCAATGATGTTTCATGTAAGATTCAGCTAAGGCATGATTAGCGGTTTGACACCTCAGCAGTGAGTTCAGTTATTCATCTAGTTATGAATACACCTGACATCTATCTCTAGCCCACACCATCTTATTTCTCTAAGTTTTTTTCTCTTTTCCCTAACAATGCCTCAGTATACCTTGCAAATTACATTCCTAAAACCAAACTATATTCACACACCTCTGGTTCACAATGCTGGTTTATGAACTGGTAGTGTGTTAACTTCATCAGATTCACCTGGAAAGCTTTTTAAGATGCCACAGCAGGAGATTCTGTTTCAAGAGATCTGGGATAAGGTTTAGAATTCTGGTACTCATAGCTTTCTGGGTGATTTTGATATGTATAAGGTTAGAAGGCCAGTGGTGGTCCATATTTTTTCTTTGGTCATCATCCAGTAACCCAAAGAAAAGAAGCCCATGAGATTAGTTTTTGAACTAAATTTTCAACTTTGTGAACTCGTATTGGCTTCTAGTTACCACTGGCTTCTTTTCTACTTCCTCAGAAGCTAGAGTATAGAGTGTATCTGTTCTAGAATCATTCTTTCAAGTATCTGTGGTACAAATTTTGACAGTTTGCTGACCTATCGTATTGGGTTGGCCAAAAAGCTCATTCGGGCATGGAAAAACCTGAGCAAACTTTTTGGCTAACCCATAGCTTCTTCTTTGAGGGTAATTGGTACTGCTTCTTGTGTTATATAACTTTACATCTAGTTTATTTTTTTCCTTCATGAATTTGGAGCAATAGTATAAATATTGGAACATTCATTTGTTATTATTCTTCATTTAAATTCCACAAAGCTGGAATAGAGCACCATATTTTGGGAAATATTTACATTCAGCAAAAATATAATTTTCCTTGATTTATGCTATGTTGCAGTTTATTGAATCAGCCACAATAAAATAGAATAAGGTAGACAAGTTACTACTAACACCATGATTATGCCAAAATCATATGATTTATGCAGTTTCAAGAAACTACAACAGGAGATTACTGTGAACTGTCCTCAGATGTATTTAGTATTACTAGTATGTTTCTCAGTGTTTAGGGTTACTTATTTCAGATCAGATTTTATTTTCAAGATAACAGAATAAAAAACAACTCAAAACACATAATACTCTAACCTATGCCTATAAGGTAAAGCATCTGAGTTTTAAAGTTTATGATGCTTTGCTTTGGGGGTCAGTTTTGGAAAGGGCATGAATAATCTATTTTGGTATTCAATTTTTGTAATATGCTTAAGTACACGTGAATCTATTTGTGCTCTTAAGGGACAAAATTATCACAATCACTTAAAATATATAGATAATATTGAGGATTTATTTTTTAAAACCACACTCTCCATCTTCTGCTTTAGCAAACTATAGCCAGAACTTAGAGCATATACCAGTAATTTTAGTTTCTCCTACTTTTTCTGACTATAATTTTATAGAAGTTCTAACACATACACAATTGCTCAAAAATTTGCAGAAGGTGAAGGAAAAAAAAGATAAAACAAGAGTCTGGAATAAATATAAAGCAAATAGTAAGCCATTTCCTGAGTAACTAACTTTCTTGTACCAGAGATTTCAATTACTTACCTCAAACAAGTGGTATTAATAGATAATTACTTATTGGAAATATTTAGGACTTAGTACGAAGTTTATATGGTCATACTTTAAAGCAGTAAGGGCTCTTAAACCTGGACCAGTGGCTCTCTCAGCCCACTGCTAAGCCCTTTTCTCAAATATTTCTATGTTGTGGGAATTTCCAGTGAGAGAATGGGGAATAGCTAAAGCCCTGCCCATCATCTGCTCTGTGCAGCCTCCAACACCTCTTCTCAATCTAGCAGTCTAGTGACTTAAGTACCAACAGTGTAATTGCTACCCTCAAACAAAACAAACCCAAAAAGGCAAGCAAGGAGGAGTGGTGATTTTAAAAGTATAGGAAAGGAAAAGTTGATTATTCTCTGTTAAAAGTTGGGAATCCTTGTATTAGAAGTTATTTAAAAACTTAAAATTGAATGTCAACCAGTGAGCTTAAATTAATAAAGTTTACACTTTTATATTTGGCTTACATATGAAGTTAGAGAAATAAAATTGTGCGACCAAACATTTGACAAGCATTTTGGACATTTCATTCTCTATTTGAACATGAATTTCTAGTGAATCTTTTTGGTTCTTTCACAGAGCGCTATATGCTGCACAGTCATAATGGGTGTGTCTTCTTTGCTGTAGGAGGAACATTGTTCAACAGGCCTTTCTCAGTGAGCAGTGCTATTTATATTACCATGCTTTTTGTATATTTCATTCATGTAAAATGAAAGTCAGTATAACCTTGGAGTTTGAACAAAGATATTATCCTAACTCAGAACTTCTACTGTGTTGACTGAAGCAAGAAAAAAAAGTTATGATTACGTTAAGCCAATTTACACATATTTCAAAGATCATATACACAAGAACTTATGTTTTATCATTCTTTGAGCAGTTTGACAACTTTTATTCATGTAAACTATATTTACATAAACTATAATATTTGAGTGTTTTTCTCTCACTTACATTTGAAAAACTAAAGAATAGTACATAGAGTTCATCACCAATGTCAAAGTAAACCTTTCTCCAAGAATTTAAATCAGTAATAGTCACCTTGCTTTGAGGATAAGAATTATGTATTCCTCCAGATTTTTTTTTTTGTATTCCTCCAGATTCGTTGGTCATAGGATCTCCAGGGAATAATCATAGAATCATAAGCAGTGGGAGCTAATGGGGGCTCTAGGGGTAAAATCTGTTGGTTCTCAGGAGCACCTACAAGCCATGGGCACAGTAGTTGGAACTATTGGTGCATCATATGAACAAGGAATACTTATTTACAAGTAGAAAATAGAACCACATTACACACACACACACATATACACATGACACATATATACATATATATAGATACATATACACACATGCACATATAAACACATGCATATACACATATTCATATATACAGACATACACAAAGGTACACACGCAACATACAAAATTACATCCATAGGTACCTATGTCTACCCTGTAGAATGAAGCATAATCAGCTGTTTCTGAGTTTTTCTATTTAATATTTGCTGGTTTCATGTTCATACTTTTTCCTCTATATTCTAGGCAATAGCAGGTCCATAAAGGTTACCAATTTGTGAGGTTACTAATAATACTAGTAGCAAGTAGAAAACTTATTCCTTCAATTGGTTATATATTCTGCCTGGTCACTTAACTGGGTCTTTATAAAGAATGTCAAGAAGATTTTAATTAATACATTGGTATAGTGTTCCAATACCAAGTTAATTTTACTTGCCTGGAAGTTGACCTCGGAAGCAATTAATTATGAAAAATAGGAATTTCGGTGGATATTTAAAATGAGTCTTTTATACAGAGTGAAGTAAGTCAGAAAGAGAAAAACAAATATCATATATTAACGCATATATATGGAATCTAGAAAAATGGTATAGATGATCTTATTTGCAAAACAGAAATAGAGACACAGACATAGAGAACAAACGTATGGATACTGAGGGGGAAATGGGAGGGGGTGGGATGAAATGGGAGATTGGGATTGACACATACACACTACTATGTGTAAAATAGATAACTAATGAGAACCTACTGTATAGCACAGGGAACTATACTCAGTGCTCTGTGGTGACTTAAGTGGGAAGAAAATCCAAAAAATGGGGGATATATGTACACGTATGGATGATTCACTTTGCTGTACAGCAGAAATTGACACAGCAGTCTAAAGCAACTATACTCCAATAAAATTTTTTTTTTAATTTTAAAAAAAGGAAAAAATAAATAAAATGAGTCTTTTATGCAAGCATTTCTTCCTTTTTTGGCAACTCAAGCCTAATAACACTTTTAGGCCATGACCTTCCCCTCTCAGATTTATCTCCTCTATTAATCTCTTGGATGACATCCTGGCAGTGAGAACTGCCTTATCTCCAAAAGTAAGTGTGAGCTTTTTAGGATGAGGAGAGGAACATCATTTCTGTTGGACAATAACTTCCATTTCCCTTGTCTCTTTCTATCTTTCTGCAGATGGCTGAGGCCACCTCTTTGTAATCCTTTACACTTTATAATATTAATCAATCACTCTTTTTTTTTTTTAACACAAAATTCAGTACAACATTACTGGCTTGCTTACAGCAATATTCCTCTTCCAAATGCCCTTTCCTCAGAATATCTCTTGTTTACTTTCTCCAATCTCATTCCTTTTTTACTGTTTTCTCCAGCATCTGCTTTGCCATTGTATAATCCACTACATCATTTCTGTGGTCTAATCTTCTTTTAGCTTGCTATTTACCCTTTTTAATGACATTTAATATTGGCCAGACCTCTGAAAGTGTGATCTTACTTAAGTTCCAGCTAGTGTGGCAAACTGGTGTGATTTGCTCTGGTTTCTCAGCCAGAAACTTTACATCATTTAGTAAAGAGATTTGCAGTAGGGGAGAGGGTCAGGGGCTAGAGGTAATATGTTTCATCATTCATGCTTCTTACTGGGCAGTGTGTGTGAGCATCTGTGTAGACAGTCACCCTGGCTTCATTACCTTCCCTGTGAGGTCTTCCCTCACCCTCCAGAGAGAGTGTAGTGTGTACATTCCTCTGTGTATCCACTGTGCCTTGTACATGTCTCTTATTATTTTCCTCAATGTCTCCTATGCTACTTGAAGTGAAGGATGTACCTTATACAAGTTGGTATCCATGGAGACAGACAGTTCCTGAAGATGGTAGGTGCTTAATAAATGCTTGTTGAATGATGAATAAGTGATTGAATGCCCGTTTTATATTTTTGTCTCCTCTGAGATTGTAGCCTTATTTCTTTGCCCCTACAGTGCAAAGCATGTGGTGGATCTCCAGTGCATGCCTGTGGAGTGACTGAAAGGAATGGATGAAGGATATTTTTAAAAAATGACGAAGGCTGGGGAAAATTCATAATGGGTTGGCCCTGGACAAATAAATGAATGTTAGATTTTTCTAATATTTCCCCAGCCGTTTCCAATCTAACCTGTGACTTTGAACAGAAACATTTTGTTTTTATTCCATTTATGGAATGCTCATGGTGATGCTTACTCAGATTGTGTTTTTCGAGAACTATAATGAGTTGCCATAAATAGAACTATTGTTTGATTAATGAAGTGAGTTGTATGTGAGTAAGAACAGGGCTTACGTTGAAGTTTCTCAAATAAAACAACACGATTATGAGACTTCCCAGTTAAAAGCAAAAGAAGACATAACCAATTATGAGTGGCATGTCACTTAAGCACTCTCTGGGATTAAGTCTTCCAAGCTTCATCTTTTTAGGCCTTCTCTAGAAGTCATCCGTTCCTGGGAGAGAGTAGAGCTGTTGTAATTCAGTTTCATATTTCACAGATAGGTTTGTTTGTAGTCACTAGATATGATGGTTCCTAAAATGTTCTTCCTTTTTTACCAACTAATAGATGAACAACGCACGGATTTATACACCTTGAACGAGCAAAGAATAACAGATTGACCTTTCCAATCAAGATGCCCTATACATGATCTAAGCAATGAAACTGCAACTCTTTTCTGCTATTTGAAGTTATTTTTCATAGATGACTGAAAGCCTTCCTCCTCTGGCAATGTGGTAAAGTTGCAGAGGGCTAGTTGAATTTTGGTTCAAGTGGGTAATTCTTACATTTCAGTCCCAGTTCTCAATGGGCTGTATAGTAAGGGCTCTTCGTGTATCCCTTGGCAGCAGTACATACGGGGCATTGTTCTGCAGCTCCGTTGCTGAAGAAACATCACTGTTATACAAAGAGACAAAACCCCTGGAAGTTTCTCCCCCACAAAGGAATACAGTAGATTCCTTTGTTTCAGAAAGAATGTTTTCCAGGTTTCATCAGCTGCCTAAAAGCACATGTAGGAGCTTGGCAGATTGAATTGCACATTCTACATAGGTTAAATTACACGACTCGAAAAGTGTCCTTCTTTGCCAAATCAGGAGTGATGCTTTATTTGCAACATTTGTCGAATGTCTTTGAAAAAAATACAGCTGTTTCTTTCCTAAATTGGTTATTAGAAAACAAAGTTAAAGCCTGTCCATCTCATGGTGGGCCCGTGGCATCATCATTTCACATGAGAAACAGCTCACAGAGATACTCCTCACATACACCTCTTGACTCTTTGGAACAGAAGCCTCCGGTCTTAGTGTTTGGGAGAAACATACTGTGCCAGATAGAAGCCACAAGAAGTGTCAGGTGTCCTGGGGCCAGATCCAGGCATACAGAAATCATCTGTTTGGCTCACACAAGGTTTTTTTGAAAAATGTAGCTCAGCTTTTAAATTTGAAGGATTTGGGATGCAAATCCAGATCTCTTGCTTCTTTTGATCGTGTGGAAGGCTGGGCGTACAGTCTGCATGGCAGCCGAGGACTGGAGCCCAGTGGTGTTGCTTCCATAGGTCAGGCTTAATCTCTCCTGGTCTCCAGAGTTCCCACTTCTTCCTGTTGGCTCTTTGATACTGGAGCCAGTGTCCACGGCCATTTATCATCACTCTTGCAGTATTTTTTATTGTTATAATAGAGGAATAATCCTCTATCTCTTTCTCACAAGTGAGAAAACAAAGAAGGCCTTTCCCTTTAACCTCTCTCTCTCTCCTTCACTTACTTTCATTACCTGCTTCCTCCTTCAGAGTTTAGGTCTCTGATTCAGGCCAATGTGTAGTTTACGGTATGGAGATTATAGTGTAAGTTGAAATCTCACATCTTGGTGAATTTTTAAATTTCTCCCAACTATTTTGAAGGGCAGAAACCATATGTTAATATAGGCATTCAAAATTGTGTCCAGATCAGAACTTGTTATTATTATTTCAGCTGCGCCGTGCGGCTTGTGGGATCTTAGTTCCCCGACCAGGGATTGAACCTGGGCCCTTGGCAGTGAGAGCACAGAGTCCTAACCACTAGACTGCCAGGGAATTACCAGAACTTATTGTTATTAATAAAAAATATTGGCAAGGTTGGGCATTACATCATGTGGCTCCCATCATATGGTTCTGAAATCTTGTGAAGAAGATGATGATAATGATGAAGGTTTCTAATATTTAGTAATCACTCACTATGTGCCAGACTAATTTCTTTACATATGTTATTTCATTTAATCTTTAACGACCACATGAGTTATATTCACATTTTCCAATAGGCAGCTATGCAAGGCCACGTAGCAGTGGGTAGATGGAGCCTAGATTTGAAAGGAAACCTGACTGCAGGGTACAATGTTCTATTGTCATCTTCTAGGTGTTATTTTTATTGTTATTATTATTGTTCAACTGAGGGAGCATCATTTAAGGAGAGTTAAGGTCACATTCCTTAATAATAATAATAATAAGGTTATTACTCACAGTTTTTAATTGGTAGAGGTAAGATTAAAATGCCGTGCTAGTGACTCCAAAGCCCCATCTTTTATACCAAATAGTATTTTTCAATTTACAGAAAGTAATCTAATATTAATTCTTACTAGGAAGCGTGGTATATTTTTTTAATGAAAAGTTTTAAAAATTCTCAAAAAAAAAAAAAAAAGAAAATACTTTTGGGTCAATGGGTATAGTTAGGTTCCAAATTAGTACAGACACTGAACCAGCCTGAGATAGGAAAGAGACGGACTTTGAACCTTCCACCTCTGGGTATGTTGGATGGAGATGTGTATTTGGAGTTTAGCTTCTTAGGATACTCTGCTGTATAGTATTATGCACTGTACCATTGAAATGCAGATCTGTTTTGTAATATTATGTTCCTGTTATGGTGAGTTAGGGTGAAAAAACAGGTAACTTGTTGCTCGGAGGTCTCAGAAATAAGATATGCAATCTCATTAATGAATGACTGTTATATAAATCACTATTATTAATAGAAATAATATCTAGTTGCTCAGTCTCTACTGTGTACAGGTACTTTATAAGGTGGTTTCCATAAATTATCACTAGTTTTTAGAACAATCACCCTGCCTCTTGGGGATTATGTACTCATTTCCAGAACAGCAAACTGAAGCTCAGAGAAGGAAAGTGACTTATCCAAGAAGGAAAGTGACTTATCCAAGAATATACATCTATTAAGTCATGGAAGAAAAATTCACACTCTGACTTTGAAGGCCATACTCTTTCTGTTATATCATGCTGTCAAGGTGCACAAAATTATCATATTTTTTCATCTAGTATTCATTCATCTTATCTTCTCTAAAATGGACCAGTAATCGTATTTACTCTTGTAGTTTTTTGTGAGAGTTAATGATATAAATCACATAATGCACATAAAGCACTTAACACCAGTTTGGCATCTAGCAAATGCTCGGTAAACATCGGTTTTTGTTATGTACAGTATTTTGTTGGCCATGTGCCAGGAACTGGGCCAGGTGCTGGGGAAACAGATGAATAGGATTCTGTATCTTTCCACAAAGGGCTTATAATTAGTGTAGGGGAGATGGAGTAGAATACATTTTACAAAAATTATAATCCAATATAATAAATGTCATAGTGGGTGTGGATCTCCAGGCAGAGTGATAGCACAGAAGGTCAGCTGCCCATATTCCCGCGTTCAGGAGAAAACCCTCACACAGCTCTGGCCATTCACGTGAAGAGCCTCTCCACAGTGATATTGTATGATATGGTAGAAAGGCCTTTGTGCCAGATGTTCTTTTTATTTTTTATTTTTTTTAGTTCTTTCCTAAAGGACAGATTAAATAAATAAATAAAAGCTGTTCTTTAAATTAAGTGTTAGTGCTATTCAGCAAGGACTGAAATTGTGGTGTTGCACCTGGGGAGGGAAGTAGAGCAGAACCGAGTTGACCCTGGACCTTCACAGTGGGCAGAAAGGGGCGGGGAAAGAAAGTTACCACTCATGAGGGAAATATAGAAAAGTGATCCACACCTAAAAAGCCTTTCTTTGGCAACTGTAAGAATCGCCAGCCTGTCTGCTTCCTCCCTACCCTTGGAAGGAAGCCTGCCTGTTGGCATGCCCCACCCGCTTCTATAGAACTCTGGGCAGCCTTCTCTTTCAAGAGAGAGACCTCATGGAGAAACACTCATGTAACTACGATTTCAACAGTTATTTGCACTGTTAAACTACAGTGTTCCCTGGCTTATTTTCTTACTATTACTTTTTGTATCCTATATTGTCCTTTCTTGGATTTTTTAAAAAATTTTACTGGAGTAAAAGTATTTTTTTTGGCAACAGTGCATAGATATAAATTCTCTAAATGCCTGTAGGTCTAAAAATGACTTCATTTTGTTTCAGACTTAAATAATAGTTTGGATTTTTACAGAATTCTAGCTTCAAAACATTTCAAAAATTTTAAGACACTATTCCATTGCTGTTGGATAGCCAGTATTTCAAACATTTGATAATAATATCAGTCTCATTCCTTTGTAGATAATCTCTTTGCTTGTTTCTCCTCTGGAAACATTTAAGATTTTCTTTTTTTACCTTGGAGTTACAAAATTTCACTAGTATAGGTCTAGGCATGTGCCTTTTATTTTTTGCTTTTCCCATCTAAGTGTTCAGTGAGTATTTTTATTCTGAAGAATCGTCTTCCTTCAGCTTGGGGAAACCGTATTCTTTAATTTCTTTATTACTTCTTTCCCCACCGTTGTTTCTATTTTCTTCTGAAATCGTTATTTATTTTTGTATTATTATCCAGACTCCCCCTGAAACATTCTTTCTCTTTTGAAATCCTTGTAAGACGGATGTTGGATTCCTTGGCTCTGTCCTCCAGTATATTAACTTATCTCTCTTTTCGTTCTATGTTCTGGGAGAATTCCTTAACTTTATATTCCAGGTCACTAATTTAGTCATCAGTTATATTTATTCTACTTTTTAACATTTTTATTTATTTTTTTAGTTATGTTTTTAATTTCTAAGAATTTTTTCTTGTTTTCTAGTTGCTCGTTTTTATGGAAGCCCATTCTTGTCTTATAACACAATAGCCTCTTGACCTCCCTGAAGATACTAATACAAGTTTTGTTTTTAACATATTCTATTTCCTACATTCTCTCTCTTCTCTTGGGTTCATGACAATGTAGGATACAAGAAGCAATAGTAAGAAAATAAGCCAGCAAGCTCTGTTAGTTTAGTGTAAATAACTGTTGAAATTGTGTCTATGAAACTTACTGCACTTAAGAAATGTTTCCTTAAATATTGAAAGAATAATTTAAAAAACTGGTAATCGTCTGGAACTAATAAAAGCGAGATTATTTCAATCAAATACTGTGGGGTTTGGGGTGATAAGACAATCTTGTTTGGGGACAATACATTTTATAGATACTGATTAATTATAGATTCTGATTTATTTTCAACATGGATAGAAAACTTAAGTTTAATTATATGTGTATATATTAAATACAAGGGTATCCATTAGAATAATTTAGTATATATAACTATCCCACAATTAAAGGGGAATAAAATGGACAAATGAAAATTGATCAATCTATATAAAGACAAGAAAGCAAAAAGAAAATAAAAATCACAACAAACAGAAAACACAATAAATATGATAGTAAAAAGACCATACTAGATGATATATCAGTTATTACAATAAATGAGAATAACTTAAAAACTTACATTAAAAGTTGGAGACTATCTGAATGGTTAAAAATAATCACACACATTAAACACTCAAATATATGCTATCTGTAATAGGCAATATCAAAAAAGAGCAAATTAAAAACAATTTTGAAATTGAGGTCCATGTAAAATTATTACAGGCAAATTGTAATAAAAAGAAAGCTGAAAGATTAATTTTATATTAAACATTAATATTAAATACAAAATATAAATTTTAATATATAAATATTAACTTTATATTAAATATTAATTTAATAGAAAACAAAATGGAGTTTGAGGCAAAGGTTAAATGGAGATCAGCTAATATTGATTCATAGATCATTAATAAAATCCAGCAGGAAAGTATAATGTCTAGAAGTCTTCATGCACCAGACAAAAAGAATTGGAATAAATATACTGAATCTGTTGGAAGTACAAGAAGAAATTGACCAAAACCATTAGAAAAGAGCCTTCCCTCAGAAATCTCTGTTGCAATAACTTACATGTTTCACTCTGAAACCATTAAAATATTTGAGTTCTTTTGTCAATTCCATTTAATTATCTTCATATTAGCATTCTGCTGCTGCTGTTTTCCTGCATTCTCACTAAATGCCTTATCAAAACGCACATTTTAGGGCCTATTTTTCAGGGTGCCTTCCAAGGTGCCATAGTCAGAAGAACTCAGTGTTGTGATTTTTGAAAGAAGCACGTAAGATTTTGCTAAGTGTTAATGGGAGGGTATTTGGATACCATTTCTCTGAAGGCACCAGTCTTTTCCCTCACCAGTATGCCATCTAATCCTTGAGAATGACTCTACAGTGTTAATTTTATGGACATTTATGATTAGATGTAACCTTATTGATCATCTCATAGTCACTTCAGACCAAGACACGCTTGGCATCCTAGGCTTTGGACTGTCACTCATTGACTACCTTCAAGCAAGTCATATAACTTCTCTGGGTCTCAATTAACTTGTCTTTGAAATAAGAAAATAGGGCTAGAATAGATAGTCCTTAAAATTCTTTCTTTCTCTAAAGTTTTATTTTTCTTATTATGTGATATTTACTTCTATTTTATCTATTCTTTTTCTAAAATCCAATATTAACAGAAACCCTTCTGTGGTATATTTTAGACTATGAAATTTTGACTTTTCATCTTCTGACACTTGACAGATCTTTGGAAGAATAACAAAATGTTTAAGGAAGCAGTAGTTGGTACAAGCAACTGAAAGGATAGATGCTGCCCTTTAGTTTTTTTATTTGGTATCCTCTTTGGTTTCAACAATACTGATTCCATGGTTGGTGCTGAGTAAACATATCTCAGCAAGTGTCTTGAGTGAGTGATTGGCTCTCTCCTTATAAATGTGGCTTCTCCCTTATTTAGCTGCATTACAGGCACTAAAGAGAAAGAAGAGGTTTGAGAAGCAGCTCACTCAGATTGATGGCACACTTTCTACCATTGAGTTCCAGAGAGAAGCCTTGGAAAACTCACACACCAACACGGAAGTGTTAAGGAACATGGGCATTGCAGCAAAAGCCATGAAAGCAGTTCATGAAAACATGTGAGTGACTTTAGTCTCCCTCTGAGCCATAAATTCCCTCAGTGCTTTGGAAGTATATGATGATCTGCACAGGAATGGGCTTACTCTTTTGAGACTCTTTGACATGTTGGAATGGAATGTTCCCACAGAGAAAGAGCAGAAGTAATATTGTCAAAAGAAAAAAAAAGACCATGAAAAAATAAAGGACATTCATTTTGCCCTTAATGTTTCCCAGTAGCCTCACTATTGTTTGACACTCCACCTGCAAATATTTTCATTCTATAATTTTAAAAAGGCTTTAATGTTAATATCTGTGAAGGTGTTAGAACTGTACAATAGTGGTTGTCAAATTTCGGAGGGACTCAAAAATCACTACTAATGAGAACATAGATGCCCAAGCTCCTTCAAGAAAAGTAAGGATTGGGCCTTTTTGTTTTTAACCAAGCTCCCCAGGTGATTCTGATACTAACCAATGTTTGAGAACCATTGACATACAATAGTAGATAAAAGCATGGATTTGGGGTCAGATTTTCTGGGTTATAATCCCAGATCCTGCTGACTGTCCTTGGGCAAATTACTTTGCCTCTCCCTGAGTCAGTTTCCTTATCTGTAAACTGGAGATAATAATAGTACTTACCGCATGTGGTTATTGTGAAACTCAATGAGATACAAGATATACTGCACTTAGGAGTTCCTGGCACAAAGTAAGCGCTCAGTAATCTATATTCATAGTGGTAGTGGGGCTAACAATTTGCTTTATATTCACACTGAGAATCAATGTCTGGGACCTAATCCTTTTACAAAGTTAAATATCACAGTGAAGTTTGGACCAAAGGTACACAAGGGCAAAGAGTGACTGAGGGATGTAGAGAAGCTTCCATGGATGGGAAAAGGTGGGAGAGAGAGAGGCTGGGGTCAGTGAAGACATCTTTGCTATCATTTTCTTGCCTCGATAATCAATTGACAGCCGTCATTTTGACAGCTTCTGAGAGATCATTCAATTCATTATCAGAGTCACAGTTCTATATTGTTGCTGTAAGCGGGGTGCTAAAATGTATGACAAAATCATAGTTTTTCTCTCTGGATAGTTTAGCAGCAGCATCCCTGGATGTTCCTTTTGAGAAAAATTCACTCCCAGACCCAAACTTTAGCTGTACCTTTCTCAAAGGATTTTCAAATAAATAATCCTTGTACATTTGGTATAAATATAAGAATTGGAAATAAGGGGTGATAGGAGGATGGCAAAGTATTCTTTTTGATTACTACATGAAATTATGTCAAAATACTCAGCTTTTCCCATATATAGAGTCTGGAAAACTTGTAAAAGATTTATTCCACTGGGAATCAAAATTTCAGTGTTAATTGCTTAATAATGAGGAAAATTGTCACTTCTCTGGTATCCAATCAGTTTGGCCTAGCTTCAGAGTTGGAGGAATGATTCAGAGACAAGGTACTGGAGAGGCAGCTCAGATGCTGGCATTCGGACACTGGCAGCTTCGGTGGGTGGTTGGAGGCCAGTGGGACTTGGGTGCTAGAAACTGTCTTGAAAGCAGCTGTCCGTCCTGGGCCTGTGATTCCTTTGCTGAAGTTGCTGATTCTTCTGAGGGCTTCATAGGCCTAATCCTGCTCTCATCGGTAATCTCTCAGACCATCAGCAGCTATGGGAAAGTTCTCAGGGAGCCAGGACCTCAGACATACTAGGCAGTCTAGAAAATAGATCTCTAGTTCCAGAGTTCACCTTCTACGAAAAGCTGCCCTGATAGCAGCTGCTGAGAGCTGCCCGAGTTTATCTTAGTCACAGTGGTCCTTGGTGGCCCATGGTACCACTTCCTGCAGAGTTAATACATAGCAGCATATATTTAAATTTTACATATGCCCTACCAGACAAAATTTCAAAATGGGTCTACAAATATTGTTAGTTATCAAATAATTTGCCCTCTAGTGACTCCCAAATGTAATGGCTATCAATTTAATTTAATTTACATAATTTAAAATATATGTACATATACAGAATTATTAATTTTTTTGAAATGCAAATTCTTAAAGTTGATAAGTCTTATCACCCGGAATGTTTACTATGCTACTGAAATAACTAAGAGTTTATATTAAATTGACTCATTTTTCTAATTTATATCTAAATTCATAATTTTAAAGTAAAATTCTAAACTATTTCAATAAAATATTATTTCCCAGGGATCTGAACAAAATAGATGATTTGATGCAAGAGATCACAGAGCAACAGGATATTGCCCAAGAAATCTCAGAAGCGTTTTCTCAACGAGTTGGATTTGGCGATAACTTTGATGAGGTGGGTGACACTATATAAAGAATGGAGTATTGTGGCCGCTAAAAAAGACAGCTTCCCACCATATGGGGCAAGCAGGTTTCCTTACACATTTCCTTAAATATCATTAAAGAATAAATTTCTTAGAAAAGTACCTGTCTTAAGAGGGAAATGAAGTGTTGGTAGCTCTGATTTAAAGGAAAGATTAATATAGTTTGGCAAATAGCCCCCTAATTAAGTTTTCAGCTATTAAGGAAAAGCAGCATGTGATTATGTAAAGTTAGTGACTTTTAATGGTTGAAGCCTAAAGCCCCATTACGAAAAATTGAGTGCTCGCACATCTGGGCAAAACAAAGCAGACTGTGTCACTCTGCAAGAAACAGACAGATCATGCTCATGTTAAATTAGAGGTTAGGCTGCCTCTGTTCATTACTTAGGCTATGAAACAAAATAAATGTGGAGTGACATTATTAACACACACATTCCATTGAGATTAATCAGTCCAATAATACAGACTATAATTATAATGGTGGTGTCTGCACTGTGAATTTCAATTGTCCTACTCAAAGTACAAAGTACACACAAATTTTGAAACATTTCCAATTCTCAGATTAGCATGGCAAAGAATCTGACTTCCTACGTTCATGTAGTGTTAAAAATGGTACATCTAATAATTAAGATGTAGTTCCACAGAATCCTTTAAAGTGAGAATTAGGTGTCAACAGCTTTTTTTTTCTAGTTTTGTTTTATTTTATTTTATCTTTCTCCATTCTACTTTCCTTTTTTTAAATTGAAGTATAGTTGATTTACAATGTTGTGTTAGTTTCAGGTGTACAGCAACGTGATTCAGTTATACATACACATATATCTATTTTTTTTCAGATTCTTTTCTCTTATAGGTTATTACAAAATATTGAGTGCTGTCCCCTGTGCTATACAGTAGGTCCTTTTTGGTTGTCTATTTCATATACAGTAGTGTGTATACTTTAATCCCAAACTCCTAATTTATCCCTCGCCCCCCACTACTTTCCCCTTTGGTAACCATAAATTTGTTTTCTGTTTGTTGTCTGTTCGTCTGTTTCTTCAATAGCTTTTTAAAATGGTATAGACCAGGGGTTGGAAAAATGTGGCTTTCAGGCCAAATCCTCCCCAAGTTCTGTTTTTGTATGGCCTGTTGAACAAGATGGTTTTTATATGTTTAAAGGATTGCAGAAAACAACAGCAGCAGTGACAATAGCAACAAAGAAGGCTACGAGACAGAGACGATATGCGGTCTGCAAAGCCAAAAATATTGCTGTCTGGTCCTTTCCAGAGAAAGTTTGCTTATCCCTGGTTAGACTAACAAGCACCTAATGAGTGCACTATGACATGGTGGAAAGAGCTCTGGGCTCATTAGGACATCTGGGTTCTGCCATTTATTACTAAACTTTGTGTAAGTCCCTTTACTTTTCTGACCCTTAGTTTTCTCATTTATAAAATGAAAATGACCAGATCCCTAGACTATCTCTAAAGTTTCTTAAATTCTTTTATCAATGAATAAATAAGTGTATGGTACCTGAAGTCTGAAAATGATGGAGGTGATTATTCTGTCACCACATATTTGCTAAAGAAAATATCAATATCTTTTCAGTGCTGTTGGTAACCATCAAGCACTATTGGCAATTCTGGGCATACATTCAGTGTAGGATAGTGTGTTCTGCTACTACTACATTTGCTATATTTGTTCTTAATTGTTTTGTGAGCAGAAATAGGATATCAGAGTATTCATGCTGAAGGTACATTATTCATTCAGCCTGTGGGGCACCATAAAGCCCACAACTACACTGACCACACTATTTCACATGGCCTCATGCTATACATTTTCATGTTTATTTCCTTTTCATGAGGTAGATATAATGGTGGTCAGACAGTCATTCAGCTTACTGTATGTCTGATACATGGTGACTTGATCGAATGCTGCAGTTGGCTTAAGGATCTCCACTCTTGGCCCATAGTATTGTTACTCTCATTTTAATATAGAATAATTATTTGTTTCTGTGCCTTTCTCCTACATTCAATATGCTCCTTAAATGTAGGGACTGTTGTTTGTACTTTGTCTCCCCAGCCCTGAGTTCAGCCAGGAGTGAGCTCTCAGTAAATTTGTTCTATGATGAATAAATGAAGAAATCTCCTTGGTCGAATGTAAGAGTGTCTTAGGTCATTTCTAATAATGACAACCTCAGAATTCTAATGATGACAAATTTAGTTTTGACTCCCAACTTCTCTCAGGGGGGTTGGACTCAACCTGAGGACACTTGGAGCCAGTTAGACATGAACTATTCATCTCAAGTCATCTCATATCTGTCATAAGGTGACTTTTACCCTTAAAGCCTCAAACTAGACTGGCCTCTCTAAGGTTCTTGGGACAGAGAATAGTTTAGGATTAAACCAGACTCTCTGGGGCTATTGCTAAAAGAAAGAAATACAGTGTACCTACCTTGAGTTGAAGCTTTCTTAACTAAGACACACAGCATGATATTTACTAGTTTTGGTAATTTGACAAAGGAACAATAATATCTTTGATTCTTTTTACTTTTGGTATGTTATGGTTTTGCTATACCTGTTGTTTTATTTCAGTAGCATTAGCCCAAATGAAAATATTTATTTCCTCTAGTTAAAGTCTCACAGATTCTTAATTCTTAACAGTAGAAAATAAAAGATACATTGGAAAAATGACAGGCAAGGTGTAAATTTCCTAGAAACTGTGGAGGTTATATATTCAGCTAGCACAAATTACTTGAAAAACTGTTGACTGAAGTATTATAAGATTAACTACAACAAATTTGCACAATCCCAAATATTCATATTTTAATTATTGCTCAGTGTTGCAAAAAAGACTTAGTCTTAAAATAAATATTCCATTTCACTGGGTTCTCACATATCAATTGGGTAGCAGATGTTCTTGTTATTATGTTTGAGGAAACCCACTTCTTGAAACATTAACTCCCTAATTCTTTCTTTTTCCTCTGTTCAGGATGAGCTGATGGCAGAACTTGAGGAACTGGAGCAGGAAGAATTAAATAAGAAGATGGCAAATATCCGACTTCCAAATGTGCCTTCCTCCTCCCTCCCAGCACAGCCAGACAGAGTACCAGGTCGCATGTCAAGCACGTCCTCCTCTGCACATCGATCCCGAGCAGGTCTGTTCCCCACCTCAACCACCTGTGGTCAAATAATTACCTGAAATAATAGCCAGGCCTATCCCTTTTAGCACTTATTTTTCATTTCATAAAATATATCTTTTAATACATAATTCATACCTGTTTTCTGTGCTGAAAGTATGAATGTCACCAATTACTAATTTTTATCCATTTTTTGTTTGTTTGTTTCAGCATCTTCCAGGAGGGCAGAAGAAGAGGATGATGATATCAAACAATTGGCAGCTTGGGCTACTTAAAACAGAATGTTTGGACACCGAAATTAATGAGCTGTACATAAGACACAAAAAAAATGTTTTTGCCAAATATAGAGGTTAACAAAGATTCTGTTTTGTATTTTTACTGGATGAATAATTGTCTTTTAAGCCTCATAGGTAAAAGTTAAAAAAGGAGTCATGTGTAGATTTAGGATCCAGGATGGAATGGGACTTCCTGGTAGCATTTTGGAGGATCTCTCCATACTGATGGGAGGGGGCATTCTACCTTGTTCACTATTGTATTATTTGCAGTCCTGGCACATAGTTGGTACTCTCTATATATTTGTTGAAAGAAAACTGAATTCTATGAACATATAAAACATATAACAGTTTATAAGCAACTTAAGAGTGATGACGTGTTTAGGAAAGAGGGGGAAAATAACTTTCTTTCCTATGAGAATGCAAGTTTGCTGTGTGTATCCATGTTGTAGCCCAGGGTGAATGTATAAGAAACGTATCTCTTATAGGAGATAGAGAAGTTTGTAGAGAAGTCTTGTGTGAGTCTATACATAAATAGTTTCACTTGAGTTTTGCAGTTTAAAATCTTAAAGGAGTTTTAATTGACATTTATTATGCCAATTAAGCTTGGAATGGGACAATGGATGCATTTCCCAAAATGTCTGAAAGCACCAACAGCTTACACTGCTGAGCGAGAATCTCCTGGGTGTAATTTAGTCATGTAGGGGGCTGCATTAACATTCCCAGTCCATTATGATGCTGTATGGCTTCAGCGTGCTAAATGTGTGAGTATTCATTCTTTTCTGTTTTGTGCTCTCTTGTACATTTATTTACACTTTACATCATATTCCTTGTAAATATGTAAAAATATAGGAAATTAAAAGTATATCTTGAGGGCTTCCCTGGTGGCGCAGTGGTTGAGAATCTGCCTGCCAATGCAGGGGACACGGGTTCGAGCCCTGGTCTGGGAAGATCCCACATGCCGCAGAGCAACTAGGCCCGTGAGCCACAACTACTGAGCCTGCGCGTCTGGAGCCTGTGCTCCGCAACAAGAGAGGCCGCGAGAGTGAGAGGCCCGCGCACCGCGATGAAGAGTGGCCCCCGCTTGCCGCAACTAGAGAAAAGCCCTCGCATAGAAACAAAGACCCAACACAGCCAAAAATAAATATAAATAAATAAATTTAAAGAAAAAAAAAAAAGAACAAATTTCTTATGTTCTCAATCATTTAAAAAAAAAAAAGTATATCTTGAATAAAGTTTTGGCCATAATGATTTTTAAGTGAAAGTACAACATTATGTATTGTCCATAATGGTTCATGGACCATAAAATGACAAACGTCGTTATAGAAAATGATCTAGTAATTCCCCACATTTGCTTAGGGAATACAAGGTCTAATGGGATGGAAAGAACACTAGACCTGGAGGTCGGAGTTCTGGATTCCATCTCCTGCTCTGACACTAACACAGTACAACTAGGCAAGTCATAAACTCTTGTGTCTTGCCTTTGTGTCTTCACTGGGAAATCTAAGGGTTGGACTTGATGATGTCTAATGGTTCCATCTTGCCACAGGCCTTTTGCACATGCTGTTTTTTCTTAGCAGTCTTCCCACCCTCCACAACACAGATACCACATCTTACTTATTCCTTAAATCTTAGAGTGTCCTTTGTTTTGGTAAACTTTTCCTGATTGCACAGACTAAATCAAGTCTCCCTGTTATATGCTTTTGTAGCACTCTGCTTTCTCTCCTATCATCTATCATGGTTTATGTTGCATATTTACTTGAACAATCACTTTATTATTCTTCTTCCCTGCTGGGCTGTGGTAATTTGAGGTCATGGACTGTATCTCTTCCAGTTTAATCCCACTGTGTATCTCTGCACAGTCCCTCACATAGAGTTGGCATTTAATAAAGATTTGTTAAATGAATGACTCTTTAAGTTTTTACATCTTTTGGGTCCTGATAGAATAACAGGAACTGGATTTACCTTCTACCATCAAATAACTAGAAAATTGGACAAAATATATGAAACAACAGTTTCCAGACAGTTGACAGCAGGCAGCACTAGACTGTGATTCTTGAGATGGAAACAAATGAAACGAGTACTTCCAGTCCCAGCTCACTGCCTTCACAGAGCCTGGCGGTCTTACTGAGTGGAGGAAATCTATGGGGGAAATTCCTGGAAAGGAGGTTGTTTCAGAGAGAGAGAGAGAGAGAGCATGCTGGAGATCTGCAGAGAACTGATCTGTATACATGTATGAGGAAATTACTGAGGACAGGAAGGACCACTGGAAAGAAGCAGGCAGATCAGTCCCTAGAGCTCACACAGGGCTAGGAGTAGTTTGTGTTCCCACTAGCCATAGGGGAAAGACCTCCTACTACAGGGGCATCACATTGAGTCCTTAGAAGGGTATTGTCTCATTAGTGAGGTCAAATTATGCCTAGACTAAAGGCTGTTCTGTGCTCACCCTAAAAAGTTTAAAAGCAAGCTTCAAAAGGATGAAATGACTCCAAGTAACTTACCTGCACCCCAGAACAAAACTCCCAAATGCTTAAAGGAATATAAAAGCTAATAAGTACCAACAAAAAAACAACTAAAATAAAACTGGCACCCAACAGCATAAAATTCACAAAGTCTGGCATCCAATAAAAAATTTTCAGGCGTGCAAAGAAGCAGGAAAATACAACCCATAACCAAGAGAAAAATCAAACAGTAAGAACAGACTCAGAAATGACACAGATGATGGAATTTGAAGGCAAGGGTTATTAAAACAGCTATTATAAATATATTTCACATGTTCATTACAATTACTATAATAAATATACTCCTTATGTTTGAGAAAGAAGAGAAGAGCATGATCACAATGAAGAGAGAAATGGCAGATATGAGAAAAAGACCCAAATTGAAATTCTAGACATGAAAAATACATTATCTGAAATGAAAATACAGAATATAGTGGGAGGGAGTAACATCAGATTAGACGTTTCAGAAGAAAAGGTTAGTGAACATAAAGACATAGCAACAGAAATTATCCTAAATAAAATACTAAATAAAAAAAAGATTGGAAAAAAATAGAACAAGAGAAAGCTGTGAGACCATATTAAACTGTTTAACATGCAGGTAATTGGAGTCCTGGAATTGTGGTGGTGGGCTGGTGGATTTTTTTTTTCAGGGGGGGAGAGTAGGGGGAGGGAATATGATAGAAAAAACCCTTTGTAGAAATAATGGCTGAGAAATTTCTAAGTTTGATGAAAACTGTAAACCCACAGTTCAGTGAAGCTTAACATAACTTAAACATCAAAACCTCATAAATGAAACCTGAGACATGTTTGGATATCTCTCCCCACCTACTTAAACATACATTCCTAGCTAGTTCTGCTAGACCTGTGAGGTCCAAACGGTATCCATTAACTACATGAAATGAGTACTTGAAATGTGGCTAGTGCAGTTGAGGAACTGAATTTTTAATTTCATTTAGTTTTAATTAATTTAAATTTAAAAACTAGTGCTCAATTTGGTTATAAGAAAATGTTAAGTATGCTTGAAAAAACTTAGGTACATACTTTTTCAACTGTAAAATTTATAAAATATATATATGTATACAGAACAAGTATTTCTAATTGAAATTTGCATTTGAATTGAGATGTGGTCTAAGTGTAAAATATATACAGTAAGTTCCCTACATACGAACCTTCAAGTTACGAACTTTTGAAGATGCGAACGTGCGTTTGAATGTCCAGTCACATAAGTTAGTTCATGTGTCTGGCGTACATTATCATGCGTGTGCATCCTCTACAAGTGGTTGTGCTTTTGTGTACTTTACTGTACAGTACTGTAGAGAGTACAGTAGTACAGTATCTTTATTTCAAACCCAGGATGCCCGCAATTTGTTCACGATTTTCATGGATTTGAGAAGGTGGATGAGGAGTCCAAAGAGGTCTTCAGTGACCATCAGCAAGAAGCTGGAGCTAGATCTGCAAGAGGACGACTTCACTGAACTCCTTGCTGTGCAACATGAGGAGCTTACTAATGAAGACCTGATGGAATTGGAGGCCCAGAGACAGGATGAAGAGAAACAAGAGGAAGAAGAAGTAACTGAAGAACCGAAGAGATTCACGATGCAGGAAATGGTAAGGGGATTTTCTTGTTTTGAGGAAGCACTGTTAGTTTTTGAGGCACAGGACTTGAACATAGAATGGTACATGAAGGTTGCAGCAGCAGTTTGGAATGCAATCCAGTGTTACAGTGTCATCTATGACAAGAAAAAAGAACTACTACTTAGACATCACTGGATCATTTTTTCAAGAGGGTAGATAGAATTGAATCCAGCAAAGAACCAGAACCTGTGCCATCAACGTCAGGTGTGAGTGAAATTGCAGCTTGCCTTCCGTCTCCTATTGTTGATGATCCTTCATCTCTACCATCTCCCACCTCTTCTCCCTCCTGCAGTCAGTAACTCTTCTTGCCTGTTCACTCGATTCCAGCCCATGTATGCCAGCTGTTATACTGTACTACTGTAATTTTCAAGGTACTGTACTGTAAGGTTAAAAATGTTTTCTTTATTTTTTGTGTTTGTTTTTTTATGTATTATTTGAGTGAAAAGTATTATAAACATATTAGAGTAGAGTACTATATAGCCGATTGTGTTAGTTGGATACCTAGGCTAACTTTGTTGGATTTACGAACAAATTGGACTTACGAGCGTGCTCTCAGAACGGAACTAGTTCGTATGTAGGGGACTTACTGTATTGGATTTCAAAGATTTAGTATAAAAAGAATGTAGAATATGTCATCAGTACTTTTATATTTATTTTATGTTGAAATATTGTTTTAGATGTATTGGGTTAAGTAAAATATATTATTAAAATTTATTTCACCTGATTGTTTTTACCATTTTTGAATATGGCTACTTGGAAATTAAAAATTACATATGTAGCTCACATTATATTTCTATTGGTTAGCTTTGGGTAAGAAGATCAGTTCCTCATTAGCCATGAGTGCACAAGTAATGTATGATTTGAAGTACTAAAATGCCGTAGTGTTAAAAATAAAATAAATTTTGCAAAAGGTGACCTCTTACTCTGAAAAGAAATAAAATACTTTGAAATAAAATTATAATGTTGTTGCCCCTCTGTTGACAGTAGGAAGGAATGAAAGAAATGAGAGGAAAGGTGAAAAGTAAATCATCCTTAGATTGAAAAGGTACTGAAAAGAATAAAGGTATTAATCAGACATCTAAAGGTGTTTCCAGCAATGCATCTTAGAATGGAAAAACTTCTGTTTGGAAGTTATAAATTCTGGGATGTTTGCTAAAAATTGGTTTCACTACATTACAGTGATACCTCAGGGGTGGATCTCCATTCGGGCAGTGCTGTTTCATATTTTTAAATAAAATGTTTTCCAATATATCACTTAGACTTTTCTCCTTCTTTTTGGTTGTCAGAAACACACAACGTAGCTTAAGAGACAAACTTGGATTTTTTTGGAAGTGATTTGGGTAGTTCCCATAGTCAAAGAAAACACTTGAAATGCAAATCAGAGGAAGATTAGAAACAAGAGAGGCTCTGGAATTCACAGCGGCCAGATCTAAGGGACTCCTTTTTCTGAGTAGCCAACGGTGAGGAAATGTAAGCTGCTACCATTTCGACCAAGCTGTTATTCTGCTCAAGAATCAAATTCCAGAGCCAGAATATTTGATTGACCAAGCTTGGCTCATATAACTAACTCTGGATTAGCTACCCAGACCATCATGAGCTGAGAAGCAGGAAGGGAGGTTTGCTAAAGCATAATCAAGGTGCTCCTACCTGAAGAAAAGAGAAGCGGTGTTAGCTACCTAAACCTAAAAACACCGCTTCAAACCACACATGTCCACTCAACAACCGAGAATAATTAACTCTGAATTTCAGCATTTCCTTATTCTTGGCAAACATAGAGTCTAAGCACTGATTTATTTAGTAGAAATTGGAGTAGCAAATAGTTTATACACCACAGTGGTATATGTCTTACTAAAACAAATTGAACAATGTGTCAAAGTTAGCAATCCAAGCAAGAAGAAAGAAAGAAAAAAATTTTTAAAGGGAAAAATTCAGAGAAGCTAGGACGAATAAGGATATCTTGGTAGCATTACATTAGAGCCCAATGGAACAAATTGATGAACTGTTAGTCAATGTCTATTTCACCTCTCTACTTCCTTTCATTTCTTTAATTTAAGACAGATATTAATGTTTCTGATGGAGAAAGTGTCTCTTAAAATAGTTAAAATACTCCTCTAACTTCAAATTTACTTTGCATCATTTGTTTCTTGACTGACTAGAAGTTTTATTGCACTTTATACAAGACATTGGAGCTACTTTTCAGAAAAAAAAAAAGACTTGGTATACATTGAGGGAGTACAAACAGGACAAAGCAGTAAAACTGTTATTCAGAAGGGAGATATTCGAACACTGAGCAAGTAGGTAATGCCTCTGATTATGAATGATTCTCCTGAACATTTCCGATATTCACAGGCTACTGAAGGTTATATATACACTATTATTTGTGATATCAGGAGGGTTGAGTGTTCCTTTTCAGCATCCAGAAAAAAACTCCAATTCAGACTTCTCGATGAAGGACTGAAAGGGTGACATGTATGTGACATGTGACATGATTATATGTAATATATCTACAAATATATGAAATGTGTGTATGTAGATTATATATGCTTATATACAAATTATACATACTCTCTATATTAATACAATATGTGTGTGTCCTGTACTCTTTTGAAAGTCTGCTACTCCTTGCCCTCCACAACTTTCCTGTATTTCCTCAATCCCCACTCTTGTATTTCTTTCTCTTTGGAGGACTCAGTCTTCTTCCTGACTCATAAATGTGAATCTTTCCCAGATTTTCCATAATTTAGTTATCTGACCTCTCTTTCTTCTATACTATTCATAGATATCATTTAAATTATAGCTTCAACTACCCTTCTATGAGAATGACTTAGATTTCATGTATAAATTTATTCATTCAGTCAACCAATATTTACTAAATATTATACTCTGACTTCTGAGCTAGTATGGGGATTAAAGTTTAATATAACTGTCCTGTCATCATGTATATTTCTAGCTGTGACCTCTATCCCAAGTTCTAGTCAATTAGAAGTTTACTTTAGTTTTCCTGCCATCTCTTCCATGTCAACATCTTTGTCTTAAAGTCTGTTTTATCTGGTGTTTTTATAGGTCCTCCAGCTCTCTTTTGGTTACAGTTTGCATGGGATATCTTTTTCCATCTTTTTACTCTCAATCTAATCTGTGCTTGAATCTAACGTGAGTCTTTTGTAGACAGCATATAATTATATATTCCATTTTTAACCATCCACCAATCTCTGCCTTTTAATTGGAGAATTTAAGCATTACTATTTAATGTAGTTACTGTATTTGCCACTTTGCTGCTTTCTATATGTCTTCTATATGTCTTATGTCTGTCTTTTCCCCTTAATTTCTCCATTACTCACTTCTTTTAAAAAGTTAATAAATAAATACATTCTAGTGTACTATTTTAATTCCCTTGCAGATTCTTTCACTATGTAATTTAAAGTTATTTTCTTAGTGATTTCCTTGGGGATTACAAATGACACCTTAATTTATAACTAGTTCAGATTAACACAAACTTAACTTCAATAATATACAAAAACTGTTTCTATATATCTCCATCCCCCTTTATGTTGCATAAATTACATCTTTAGGCATATGTGCCCATCAACATAGGTTTATAGTTATTGCATCATGTACTTGTCTTTTAAATAAAATGGGAAAAAAGAGGAGTTACAAACAAAAAATTACATTAATACTGTCTAATATTTACCTAGCAATAGTTACCTTTACTGCTATTCTTTATTATTTTGTGTTGATTCAAATTACTGTCTAGTGTCCTTTCATTTCTGCTTGAAGGACTTCTTTTAGCATGTCTTATAAGGCAGGTCTATTAACAATGAATTCTTTCAGTTTTTCTTTATCAGGGAGTATCTTAATTTCTCCTTCATTTTTTGAAGGGTAGTTTTTTTGGTTATAAAGTTTTGGGTAACAGTTTTTTTTTTTTTTTTTCTTTCAGCACTTTGAATATGCTACTTCCTTCTGGTCTCCATGGTTTTTGATGAGAAATCAGCTGTTAATCTTACTGAGGATCTTTTGTACATGATGAGTCTCTTCTGTCTGGCTACTTTAAAGATTCTTTGCCTTTTGACAATTTGATTACAATGTGTGCAGGTGTGGATCTTTTTGAGATTTTCCAACTTAGGGTTCATTGAGCTTTTTGGATATGTTGATTCATATCTTTCATCAAAGTTGGGAAGTATTTGCCATTATTTCTTCAAATATTCTTTTGGCTCCCTTTTTCTCTCTCTCTTTATTTGGGTGTCCAATTACATATGTTAGTTTGCTTGGTGGTATCAGACGGGTCTTTTAGGCTCTGTTCTTTTTTTTTTTTTTTCATTTTTTCTTTTTGCTTTTCAGACTAGATAATCTTAGTTGATCTACCTTCAAGTCCACTGATTCTTTCTCTGCCTGATTAAGTTTGCTGCTGATTTTCCCTAGTGAATTTTCATTTCAGTTGTTATATTTTTCAACTTCAGAATTTCTATTTAGGTCTTATTTAGAAATTCTTTCTCCTTATGAATATTTCCTATTTGGTGAGAAATTGTTCTCATGCTTTCCTTTAGTACTCTAGAAATTGTTTGTTTTAGCTGTTTGAACACATTTAAAATGGCCAATTTAAAGTCTTTATCTAATAAGTCCAACATCTGGGCTTTTTTAGGTATAGTTTTTATTGATTGCTTTTTCCCCCTGTGTTTGGACCATACTGTCTTGTTTCTTTGTATGTCTCATCATATTTTTTTTGTTGTTGAAAACAGGATATTTTGAATATCATATATTCAAATATTATAATCCATCCCTTAGTGTTTTTTGTTGTTTCTTGAACTTGTTTGCTTGTTTAGTTACTAGATTTTAAAGTCTGTAGTCTTTGTTGTGTGTGTCCATTGAAGTCTCTGTTTCATTAATGGTCAGCTAATAACTGAATACAGATTTCCTTAAGTACCTGGAAATAAAGTATGCTGTATAAAACAAAATATTCTGCATAAAGTGGTGTGTACCACTCTTTGTACCTTTTATGAATGCATAATAACAGTCTACGTGATTTGTTAAGATTTCAGTAAGACTCCTGTTTCCTTGAATGTGACATATGCACAGTCTGCACTACATGGGAAATAAGGCTTACATTTAGTTTGTGCATTCCCCAATTATTCATTTGTTCATATATTTTTTCACGAAAGACTACTTGATGATAGATATTGTGAATTTAAGCAAGACACAGATGCTGCTCTTAGGTAGGTCACAGTCTAGCTCTGTGACCTTGGGAAAGTTTCTTAATTTCTCTGAGGATGAAACTCTTCTATGGTATAATAGGAACACTATCCTTGATATCACTGGATTATCATGAGAATTAAATGGGAATATGTATGTAAAACTAGTACAGTTCCTGGTACAAAACTAATGCTTAATAAATACTTTCTTCCTCCCCTTGTCCATTCTCAAAGCAACAGAGACACTTTAGGTAACAATTATCACCATCTGTCATGTGCTACCTCTATGCCAACTGAGTGCAATAGTCTTATTCAATGTTACATTAGTTTGTAAAACATGGCTATGAATTAATTATTAATTAATTAATATAAGTAGTCATTAATAATAAGCTTGAAAGTGGCTCAAAGAGATGAAGCGACTTCCTGAGGACACACAATTGCTAAATTAAGACTAAGAATTTGAATTCAGTTCTCCTTTAGTTCAATACCTATATCCTTAACCTCTTCCCTGTACTTCTGCTGATACTGGTGCTTCTCTCACAAGATGACACAGGCATAAAATCCTTAAGAAAATAGTTCCAGACCAGTAGAACCTAAGAAAGGACCATTCCTTGTCTTTCCTTGGCTGTAGAAATCCAGACTGTGAAAAGGGTGAGTGCGTCATACTGGTATTTCTCCTAGAAGGTTATTTTACTTTGGACAATGCAAAATTACATAAGCCTAAAACTGTGTAATAAACTCCTGGGAAACTGGGCCAGATTGGTTGCATTTCTAATTAATTAGTTAATTGTTTATTTGTTTTTCTGACAGAGTTTTAATTTTTTATTTTAAAGAACAATTATGCTTTTGGCAGAGAAAGAAAGCAAACTTCAGCCGAAAAGATTGAGCTACTAACAGTTCAAACACTGGCTCCCCTCAGTCCCTATTGGAAAAGTTAGCCCATTTGTAGTTCTTAGTCAAGATCGACAAGTTCAAGATCATGTTTTAAAACTAAGGTTCAAATTGGGAGATTGGGATTAACACATACACAGCATTATATATAAAATAGATAACTAATGAGAACCTACTGCATAGCACAGGGAACTCTACTCAGTGCTCTCTGGTGACCTAAATGGGTAGGAAATCTGAAAAAGAGTGGATATATGTATAACTGATTCACTTTGCTGTACAGCAGAAACTAACACAACATTGTAAAACACCTATACTCCAATAAAAGTTTTTTAAAAAAGGGAAAAAACCAAAAAACTAAGGTTCAAAGGAATTTGAGTTGTTTTTACTCTGATTTCTTTCCTGACAGGATCTGGAGCATTCTGCCATAGCTAAAGGTTTCAGATGACTGCAATGCTTGAAGTCACTCAGAGCAGACTGTAAAGTGCAGGAGAGCTAAATGTGTGACATGAACACTCCTGGTAGACCCAAGGGTCATTACGTGCCTGTGAGTTCTTCTCTCTCCTTCTCTTAAAATGTTTCACTTTTTAATGGCCTTAAAGGTATTTACTAAAATAACATCAATAAGACTTGGATCAGGCTTGTATTTAAGGGGTAGAAATATAATTGCTAAATTTTTGAGTTTCTAAAAGCATTGATAAATAAAACAAAGTCTAAAATTAGAGTGCTTTCATACTGTTTGAAGCAATTAAATTGATCATTTATTGACCTGATCCTAAAATCATGAACTTTAGAATATAATTTGCCCGCCCCTTTGTGGCAATAGACTAGATTGTGAGGTTCCTGAGGGCAAGAACTGTAAACAAATAACCCTAACCAACCAAGCCAAAAAAAACAGATAAAAAGGTGAATTGACAAATATTTGTTGAGTACCTATGCTTAGTACCAGGGATACAAAGATAAGCAAGGCTTGTTTATCGTAGGAGGTGGTGTAGTCTAACGGATCACGAGCACAGCTCCTGATGTAGGCTACTGATCTGGTCCAGGTGTTGGCTCCATCATTTACTAGCTGTATGACTCTTACCAGCCAGGTTCCCTAAGAAGCTGACTCTGAGATGGAAAAGAACACAGGAAGTTTAATAAGGGGTACTTTTGGCATCAATACCCAAGGAAAGGATTAGATAGAAGGAGAAGCTGAGCTGCAATGCAATCTAAACGGAGGCCTTAGCTAACCCTGTGAGACACTAAGAAGTGGTATCTGAGTGGAGGCAATCCCCCATGGCGATCGGTTATTGAATGTGGCTGCCTTGAAAAAAGGCATAGTCTTGGGGTGAGGAGGGCCACAGACAACACTTCAAGGAGATGAGAAAGTCAGTAATATCTTGAAGGGGATGTGGAAGGTACATTATAGCTTCCACCACAGTCACCTTAGATAATTTAACTTTGTTGACCCTTGTTTTCTTCATGTGTAAAATAAGTATTTAAAAATATCTTTATAAGGTCAAAATTAAGATTAAATATAACCATACAGGTAACAACCACGTTGTGCCTGGCACATGAGAAGTCACAAAGATTCTCCATTGTCATCTTGTTCACAACTTCTCCAATAAGTAAAACAACTACTCTCTAGAGCATTAGGTTTTCAAAAATGGGTAACCACAATTCCTGCCCTCAAGAAGTCTGGTTGGGGGAGGGCTGGCACATCAAAAGACAGTGCAATGCGATGTGATAAGTGTTCCATTGTTGCCTGGATGCCTTAGGCTGGTCTTCCGGACAAGCTGTTGCTTGAGTTGAGGACTGAAGGGTCTAGTAAGGAACTGGTGGCCAGTGGCTAAGGCAGGGCATTGTAAAAGATTGTGCTGGGGTCTAGGATGGCCAGAACACTGGGTGTAAGACAGAGGGTGGGGAGAGATGAGGCTGATAGGAGCCAGGTGATGAAGGTCTCAAATATCCCAGTATAGGATTTGGATTTATGCTGAAGGTACTGGGGAGTCAAGGAAGGATTTTTAAGTGTTGATGAGCTTGCATTTTACAAAGTCCAGTCTACCACAAAAATAAAGACTAGATTGGAGACAGGTGAGGTGAACACAGAAAGACCCACTGCGAGGTGTGAACTGAGAGCACCGCAATGGGGTTTAGATGAGGGGTCATAGATACCCTCAATTACTGGTTTGAGAGGCTCAGCAGATGGTTGTGCCATTTTCTATGAAATAGGGATATCAGAAGGTGGATCTGACCTGGGTGGGAGGAAGGGGATCAGTTTGGTTTTGGACATCAATGCTGAGATGTTTAGTGCCCATTGATGATTTCAGGGCTGGAGTGCAGAGGGTAATCTGTACAAGAGTCAGAGTTTGGAGTCAGCAAACTGCAGCCGTAGAGAGAAGAGGGTGGAGTGGAAGAGGACTGGCTAATAGCCAGTTAGTGGAAATTGCAACTGAGGAAGGAACGGGATACATGGAAAATCCAGGAGGTTTTTTTAGCTTCTGTGACATATTTTGACAGAATGGAAAAATTCCTATTTCCAAGAAGCAGCTTTCCATCTTTCAATTATTTGAGCAAAGCCACTTCTCTTCAAAAATCAACCTCTCCCTCAAACGGAAGATATGGAGAAAAGAGGAAGAATTTTATTTTTTCAAAATAAGGTGACAAAAAGTTTTCAAACATACCACTTCTAGAAAACTAGCTGTAAAAGGAATTAAAGCACAAGAAAAGTTTTGATAAAGGAATAAAGAGAATGTGAAAAAATGAAAAGGGTGATATTGGGAGTAGAATTATTAAAAATGTTTAGAGACAGGCACCTTTCAACATTGTGTAGCTGCCATCCTAAGTGAAAAATAGGTAAACTAATAGAAATGGATATATTGCAAAGTTTATTACAACTAAAAAATAGTTGATAATGACTTTTAGCATTTCAGATGTAAAAATGGGTAAGGCAAGGGTCAATTTTATGTTCTTACTTTATGAAGATAAAGGTAAAAATTCCCCAAAAATTCTACGGTAAATGAAATACATTCCTCTGTAGGCTATTTGAGATCTAGCTGGGATGAGTTCACTCATTCGGATAGTACATTTTCTTAGATGAGATAGTCTCTCAAGATAAATCTCCTTAGGATGTATCTCCTTTAGGTCTGGCAAACCCGTAAAACAACAGCCAGACGCCGAGATCTTCAATTTGTAGCCTCTCTGACATCTCCTCTGATAGTTTTTTCCTCCGCAGAATGCGAGGCTATCAAGTGCTACCACGCATCGTTCCCGCTAGGCGGCACTCGAAGCTCATCGTCAAGCCGAGGATAAGCCGCCGGCTAAAATCTGCCATAGGCAGCTCGGTTCGTGGAAAATCGCTAATAGTTTGCATTTTATTCATTGAAACTTTAGAACTGATAAATGCTTCTTTATAAACTAGGCAACAAGGCATGCCATATGGTTTAACTGAGCCTGAAAGTAAGTCGTCTTTGGAATCCCTCCTCCTGCTTCATCTCACACTCTGGGGCATCTTGCGCACCAGTAAGGTGAGGCTGCCAGTGACAGCATCAAGTTTGCAGTGATGCCTGGGGTGGCCCTCTCTTCCCCGAGCACCGGTGGCTTGGTATTGATCAAGGAATTGATAAGACCCAACAACCTTGCTCAGCCATGCGCGCAATAGAGGTAACTTCTCTAACAAGCAGCTCAGAGGAGCAGGGTTTTCACTGCTCACTCGCACAAAGGAACCAGGACTGCATGATTGCAGCAGCGCCTGAGGGGCTCAACATTCCAGTAAATTCGGAGAAACAGCTCTCCTTATCTATGAGCTTCCAGGCATTGGAATGGGTACCGATTTTCAAAGACTTCGGGGAAGAGGATAGGACGCGTGCAGCCAGGCTCAGGCTGGAAGTTGTTGACTCCTGTTTGTTGGTATTAAAATGGGACACATGACCCTTCTTCACCAACCTCTTCTGTCAACATAAGCCTACAAGGTAGAACTGGAACCTGGAATCAGGGACAAAATTGAGAACTCTCCCTCCAGTAGCCGTGGGAAAGTTAACACATAGATAATGGCTATGATCTATCATCCATGTCGTCTTTACGGATATAACCCAACACAGGAGAGGTTTGTATGCAATAAAGCAGCACTAGACTGGAAGCCAAAAAGACTTGTTTTCCATGACGCTCTACCACTCAGTCACTGCATTCAGGTAATCTTTCTGGTTTGACTTTTTACCTGTAAGATGAGGGATTTGAAGCAGAAGACTTGACAGGCTCCTTCAGGCATAAACATTCTAGGACTGGAATCTAGAGAAGTAGAGTCTGTCTGCAAACTTCCATGCCACAACCGCTGCAGGAGAGCTGTCTAAATCACAGTCGCTTCTGGGGGAAAGGCAGCTTTGTTACCTATGGGATTTGTGCCCGAGGATCAGTTTAAACCAGGTAATTTCTAAAGTACTTCTAGTTATAATAGACTCTCTGAATCTATATTACTTGTGAGTTGTTGATAAAGTATTAATTGGCTGAGGTCCAAATACCTTATTTTTAATTTCCAAGATTGGTCACAATCCTTTCACATGCCACAAATATCCATATAGCCTCTGGCATGCATATGATTAGTGTCTACATGGGGAATGGACTTAAATGTACAGCCCAAAGCAGTAAGTACTCCACTAGAGGAATGTACAAGGTACTAGGGGTTCAGCTTCCTGGGCATCCCAGTGGCAATATGCCATGCAGAGCTGGAAGATGGCATGTCTGGAGTTGAGGACTCACAGAGGGCTCACCGTGTCTGGAGTTGAGGGCCTGGAGAAGTAGCTGGGTCAGGAAGGGCCTTGTTCATTGCAGCACATGTCAAGAACAGGCTCTACCACGCAGACGGCCAATACTGTTTGCTGATTAAATGCCTGAATTCATACAGATTACAAAGTGTTGTGTAACTGAGAGCAATGTCTAAAAAGTTTCTGCAATATTTCTCTAGACAGAATCTAAGGCCAGCATAGATTGTGTCTTTGTTGCTGTCATTTTTGCAGAAATTCCATGGACGTGGACAGGAATCTCAAATTGGTTAAATTTAAGGAAATTCTTATTTCTGTATCTCAAAATACAAATTTCTTAGACTACATCTCTTCTCATCCCAGCAGAAGCTTGTGAAAAAAGAATGGAATAATGTTATTCAAATAATATTTATTTTCAAACATTTTTAAGTTGAAAACGCCCTATGTAATAAAATGAGGAACCTACTAAGGCACAAGGCATACAGTCTGTTTAGTCATGATGACCATTCTGTACCGTGAAAATAAATTTAGGATGTGACTTCCATATCAGGTTTTATGCCTTGACAGTGCACTAAATCAATATTATTCCTCTGACATATTTGAAAGGTGAGACTAAACCAAAAGAAAAATGCTTCCAAGAATAAGTCTGAGGGAATTTGATGTCTGACAACAAATAGATCAACTTCCTTCATTTCCCTATTTCTTTGTGTCCTTAAATAATATGCTCTATTTGCCTTATGCATTTACACTGGACAATTCATTTTAACTTTCAGTGTTTATAGAACAATTTGTAAGCATCACTCATGAAACAAAACTTATTGGAAAGACAGCAGAAGCAGGAAGTTGAGATATCCTAAGTTTTGGCTTTATGCTTCTATTGAAAGAAAATGTAGAGATAATGTTGTGTGTGAAGGTAAGGGGGTAGGAAAGCAGAACACTCCAGGAGCTGAAAAAGGCTAATATAACTCTAGGAAATGAGAAGCAGAGTGATAGATGACCTTGAGAGGTGAGCTCCAACTGACTGTCAACTTGGGTGCATTAAATGTGTATTTCCATGAAAATATCTATTCACACAGAGATCCCACTATCACCAAGTAAAACTATAAAAGGTAGGAATGTGGATAGTCCAGGACTGCAGGTAGCTTTCTCTTCTCCTCTTAAGTCTCCAGACTGTGACTGAATTGTGACCTTTTTATAACACAGCTTGGTGGGCACTGGGTGAGGCAGAAATGCCTGACTGACACACAGCTTTACCTGTGCACAGAAGAGCATGCTTAGCACCTATGCCACACCCATGCTGCCCCGGGGCTATGGTGATATTTCCAGGCCATGGGAGATGCCAGGTCCACAGCTGCACACTTGACACACCCTTTCACATGTCCTCCTTTCAACAAACCAAATTGGTGAACACTATCATTATCTCCATTTTAAATGAGCACTGAGGCTCAGAGAGGCAAAGTAACTTGCTCCACTTGGTAAGAAGCAGAGCCAAAACTCAAACTTAAGTCTGTTAAATTTTTTTTTTTTTAAATTTATTTATTTATTTATTTTTTGGCTGTGTTGGGTCTTCGTTTCTGTGCGAGGGCTTTCTCTAGTTGTGGCAAGCGGGGGCCACTCTTCATCGCGGTGCGTGGGCCTCTCACTGTCGTGGCCTCTCTTGTTGTGGAGCACATGCTCCAGACGCGCAGGCTCAGTAGTTGTGGCTCATGGGCCCAGTTGCTCTGCGGCATGTGGGATCTTCCCAGACCAGGGCTCGAACCCGTGTCCCCTGCATTGGCAGGCAGATTCTCAACCACTGCGCCACCAGGGAAGACCAAGTCTGTTAAATTTTAAAGTATATTCTTAACTAGTATTGGATTAAGAGGTAAGTGAACTTGGAAGGTTCTGGGGCTCCAAGAACTGGAGAAAATTAGGAAATATCTTGTAGATATGAAATGTTCAGAAAAGTAAACCCAACAGGGTTTTACAAAATACTTTGAGGAAGACATTGTAAATATATCCATGTTATCTATATCAACCTTTATCGAGGAATTAATGTATTACCTAGCTAAAAAGTGAAAGACATTTCTAAATGTATTTATGTCTTTCAGCACATACAATAAAAGTCTTATTTTGAACATAAAGTTGTTCATATACTATAAAAACAGTTTCTCCAAGACCCTACTAAATAAATCATTGCGTTTCTGAAGGATTGAAGTCTGACACAGTGAATTATCAGCCTCCTAGACGGAAAGCCCCTCTGCTTTTGTCTGTCCCAGCTTTGTCCACTGTATTCGTATTTGTCTGGTCTTCTTTCCTTCATTTCCGGGGCATGAGCCCAAATGTTGTAACTTGTTCTTCTTTTATCATGCATACTTTAATTATTTCAACTATAGGCCATCTCTCACTTCTTCCTCTGTCTTCCAATTCCTGTTCATTTATCACAAGGAAATCATTAATCTATTCTAAGCAAAAACACAGCCCTTATTTTGATTAATGAGCATAAAATTAGAGCCGGTGATTGATAGCCTTTTGTGAAACATGAATGCATGAAGACACTAAAAATAGAATTAATTGTCAGATAATTATGGCACTGAAAGGGGTTACCTTGTATGGCAGTAGGTGGGCCTTTAGGGCTGACATGGCTTCACTCTAGCTAATGTACAGAAGGCAGGGAGGGAGCCAGTGGTTACTTTGCTTCCGTGACCTTGTGCCCCATGTGTGCTGCGTGAGTCACCAAACTAGAGGTTGGCCTCCATGAGAAACCTGGGAGAATTTGGAGAGCCATTTTTGTATCCTTATGGCAAATCTTTTGCACTGTTTGTTGGCTTTGGTGGGCTATTTAGTTGAGGTGGTCAGAGTTGTCATTTTTGAGCAGACTACAAATCTGTATCATCTCTTTGTGTTTGGCCTGGCTCTCTTTGAAATCTCCCATTAGATTCTTTACAAAAGTCTCCACTTAGGTTCATCTGTACCATTATTCTAGATTCCACACATATGGAATAGAGACGTAGACATACAGAATGGACATGTGGACACAGTGGGGGGAAGAGGAAGGTGGGACAAATTGGGAGATTAGTTTTGACATAAGTACACTACCATGTGTAAAATAGATAGCTAGTGGGAACCTGCTGTAAAGCATAGCGAGCTCAGCTCGGTGCTCTGCGACGACCTAGATGGGTGGGATGGCGGGGTGGGCAGTGGGAGGGAGGTCCAAGAGCGAGGGGACATAGGTATACATACAGCTGCTTCAGTTCATTGTACAGCAGAAACTAACACAACATTGTAAAGCAATTTTACTCCAATAGAAAAAGTCTCCACGTACCTTTCATCTCTAATCAAACTGTTTCCCTCAAGCCCTGTATGTCCACATAAATATTTGTTGTTAAATTATCCTTGTTTAATCACCAGTTCAAAACCATTTTGCCCCATTGCAAACATTTTACCCCATTGCAAACATTTTACAGATTTCCATTATCTTATAGATTAAAAAAGCATTTTAAGCTTAATTTGATAAACCATCGCCTACGAAATGGGTCACGTGGAAGTATGGTTAGAACAAAAACCATTTGTAAACCAGACAGAGCCTATTCAAGCCTTCAAAATGTGAAATATAGGGTAAATGATGGAATAACATGGTTAATGAATGACATTCGGTCTGTCCACCAATATCAGTTTAATGAAGGATTTCCACTGTATTTCAGGTTTACGGGCATGCACCTGAATGGCCAACAATGATGGTACACAGGGTTGGATGTCAGAGTCTGTTCATTTATAAGTTCCTACTATGTGATAGACTGAGTTTTCACACTCCATTTAGGCCTCCACAGTGCTATAGTTTGAATGGCACTATCTTTCTTTTACAGGAGACAGGTAGGTTGAGGAATTTGCCATGAGTCAAACACACCGTAGATGGTGGTGTTAAACACATATCAGTAACCATTAGTTTAAAAATAATTTTAAAAAACTACAAAGTAATGCATGCTTAATGTAGAAAAGTGAGAGAATACAGATTCATGAAAAGAAGGAAATAAAATTCCTTTGTAATTCCATCAAGTAGATAACCATGGCTATGATTTTACATATTTATTCTTTATTTAATCTTTATTTATTCTTATATTTTACATATTTATTCTTTCTGTATACCTTTTTTCCTTATAAAAGTGAGACCATACTGTCTTGAAATCTGCTTCTTTCAAGTAGTGGTATTTCATGTACATCTTTAAATCTTCTGCAACCTTGCTTTATTGGGTACAAAAGAGTCTACCTTTTTATCTATTATAAAATATTTAATAAATCACCTTAGCAGTGGAAATTTTGGTTGAAGTGTTTGAGATAAATGCGACACATATCCCTTAAGCAAGATCTTTAAATATCACATATATTTCCTTGGTTTAAGTTCCTAGAAGTGTAATTCCTAGGTTGAAGGCTATGAACATTTTTAATAGTTTTGCTGTATGTAGTCAGATCAGCTCCAGAAATATTATTCTTAAACCAATTCCCACTGCCACCAGCAATACACAGACTTCATTTCTCCAACTCTAGTAAAAATACCATTAAAAAAATATATACATATACATATACATATATATAGCAACTATTTTTGATTAGTGAGGTCAAACTTTTCTCATTTTATTATATATTTGAATTTCTTCTTTTTCTTAACCTTTGCTTTAAATACTAAATGTTAAAATTAGCCCAAAACAAGACAAAACTGTGATATTGTGCCATTATTGTATCCCCTCTGAAGGAAGAAGAAAAACATGATCTTCTCTGATAACAAATTACTTTTGGGATGAAAAACAAATTAACTGAATGAGACACCTGGGCCCATTAGGTATATTTCCGTGATGCTTGTCACCATAGTACACATGGAGTCATGCATTTCTGGTCTTCATTTTAGTACTAAAACATATGAGTCCCTGATAGGTTTTAGACTAATGTACAATGGGCAAGGGATATGAAAAACAATTAATCCTAATTAACCTGACCTGAGTTCCACAAGGCACACCGTTCCCCTGAATTTTGGAGGATTGTATCCAAATGCCTGCTGGAGAGCTCCACTTGGATAACCTATAGTATTTCAAACTCAGCGTGTCCCAAACTGAATCTACGCCCCTCTCCCTAAACCTTCCCCTCCCTGCGTCACTCTCTTCCTCAGTTGGTAGCACAACAATCCACAGAGAGTGTCAATCCCCAAGACTTAAATTTTCCTTTCAAATACCTCTATTTTCTCTACTAGTTCCCTAATTTAGGTCTTTAATTATTCAATAAATATTTTTGAGCACCTACTATGTGCCATATCTTTCTAAGCTTGGTAGTGGTGGGGGCAGGCAAGGGTTAGAAGAAAGTAGACAAAGCTTCAGAGCTTCCTTTTGGAGGAAGCTCTGAAACAGACAATAAGAAAGTAAGAAATCTGCAGCTGAAGTGACTGTCTTGAAGACTATTTGAGGTTGCCTAAAAAGACAACATTTAACTTAAAATTTGGAGAAGAGCCAGACAGTTAGGATTCTGGATACAGCATTCTAGACAGGGGATATGGAAAGGTTAGGTGGCAGAAGACCTTAACAGACTCAAGAAACAGAAAGGTGGCCATGTGGGCTGGTGTTAGGGAGAGGAGTTGGCAGGGTAAAACCATGTTTGGAGGCCACATAAAGGAGTTTGAATGTTACAATACTAAACATGATAGGAAATCTTTGAAAGTTTTTAAGTACAGATAAAAACATTATGTGATTTACATTTTTCAAAAAGAACACTATGGCAACTATGGGAGACTAGATTATAGTGGGGCAAAGATGGAAGCAGGGAGATCAGTTGATAGATTCTCAGAGTAGTTCACCTGAGATATTTTTGTGGTTTGGACCAGGGAGATGGCAGTGGAGATGAAGAGAATTGGATAAATTCAAGGTATAAGGTAAGCCATCTCCTCGCCACCCCCCAAACTTAGAATACATAATTTACCCGCTGAAGTTTTCCATCTTCTCTAGAGAATGTGCTCATTGACACCCATGATATGCTGGATGCTCGTGGCTGGTGGGATCCTTCTTAGAACACCTGCACACTCCTGTTCCCTCCTAAGAGGGCTGTGTGATTACCAAGCATCAGTTTTGTTTCCAAAATTGTATCAGCTGTACTTAGACTAATTTTAAATAAATTTATTAATAGTATATAAAACAGTGAAATAGGAGAATAAATTATCATTTCAAGGAAAAACTAGGTCAGATGATACTTGGTAAAAGTGTATGTAAGATAGCAGTACAGGACTGAAAAAGAAAACCGTAAGAAATGTGCTTCCTGTCGCAGATTCCTTCATACATGTCTTCATTCTGCAGAAACCAAAGCTAAGATTTAGAAAATGCATTAGGGATATGGCTTGGCAAGAGAGAGAACCAGAAACTCTCACTAGTGAAACTATACTAAAGAAAAGCCTTGAACCTCTATTAGAACATTGGTAAATGAATATACACTTATGTGCATTAAGTTAAAATAATATGTTTAAGATGTGTATCATAGTATGTGTCTCTGATCTATCACATCAGGTAAGTGGACTTCTGCATTTTGTAGCTATAACTAATGTACAGGATAAGGGAAAAAGAATTATGGATAATTATACTTGTCACCTGCATAGGCTGGAGCTGACTCTTCGGCTTGGTGTGCCCTTCACATTCCACTTTAAGAAGCAGCTAAAGCACTAGACTTCTAATGCTTGCCAGTCTTCGCCCCCCTTTCCATTCCTCTCATTCTCATAATTCATCAAGAATATCACCACATCTACTTCAATGCCGCACCACATAGAGATCATAAAAAATCGTATCACTCTGAACTCCTTGAAGGGATCATGTGCCTCTCAATAATTTTTATAACCCAGAGCAGACACACAGTAGATACTCAGTGTTTGTTGAATGAACTAATGAAAGAATATGCTATATTTTTTAAGGCTATCTACTTTTATCTTTTGAACTGAGAAAAATCTTTGCAAGCATTTAATGATGTCATATTCATTCCATACTGTTATGGACTGAATGTTCGTGTGCCCCCCAAATTCCTACGTTGAAGCCCTAACTCCCGAGTGTGGCTGTATATGGAAATGGAGCCTCTAAGAGAGTAATTAAGGTTAAATGAGGTCACATGGGTGGGGTCCTGATCCAATGGGACTACTGTCCTTACGAGAGATACCAGAGAGCTTGCTCTCCACACGCACGTGCACTGAGGAAGGGCCACGTGAGCACACAGCGAGAAGCTGTCTGCAACCAGGGAGAGTCTTCAGCAGATACCAACCCTGCTGGCACCTTGATCTTGGCACCCAGCCTCCAGAACTGTGAGAGAGTAAATTTATTGTCTAAGCCATCCAGTTTGTGGTATTTTGTTATAGTAGCCCCACCAGACTAATACCTATATGTAGAATACTAGATTTTCTCTTTCATATTTGATTTGTCAAAAGCAGCCTCAAATGTAAAGTGACCTTGGATATGTCTAATAGATGCTTCTCTCCCCTTTAGCTTTCAAAAAGTTTTTTTTCTCCTTTATTTTTCTTTGCCAATATACAACATCATCACAGGAAGAAAGGCCTTTTATTTTCTCTTTAAGCTTATAATCCACAATCCAAATTTAAGATAGCTTTTATCTTGGTACAATTAACAAAAAACTATAATTTAGAGTGGTTTAACAAGTGGCTAGTCTCTGTGATTCTCTTACTCTTCCCCCATGCTTGTCACACGTCATGTTTGCAAGATGGCTTTCATAGTACCTCTGGATACCATCTGAGGTCAAAACAAGAGGAAGGGGGGAGAGGATGGGTCAGTAGCATGTTTACCTTCTTACAGGAAAAGCAAGAGATCTCCCAGAAGCTACCAGCAGACTTCCACTTGTGTTACTGGCCATAATGTGTCACAGGCTCAAACCTAGCTGCAAGGGGAGCTGAGAAAACAAGTATTAAGTTTCTCCAATTCTTATTTTGGAGGTGGCAAAGGAGATGAGGAATGCAAGCATCTGTCAGGTTTGTCAATGAATGGTGTGTGCTATAGAGGGAACCGGAAGACTGGACTGGCAGATCAGCTCATTCTAGAAGAGTCTTCCTGTCATGAGATTAATCACCACAAGGTGGGCTTTATATTTCACACTGTAGCAAAGGACTTTAGCCACCATCTGACTAACACTAATGCCTCTTTGATTACAATTAGCTGGGCTGCTAACATTACACTAGGGTATTTGAAGTCTGTACCTAGTCTTCCCTGTATCTAAAACACTACCTTTCATCTATTGAGTATACATTGGCTGTATTTTTTTTTATTGTTGTTTGTTTTGTGTGGAGATATTAACACTGTTCTACTTTTCCATCAATGATAAATATAAGAAAGTGGCAAGTAGGGTCTGCTCTAATTTGAGGCAATGGTTAAAGCCATAATTTGAGTTTACTGTGTTCTGGCCGAGAACCTACCAATAGCTTACCACTAGCCAGCATTTCTAAATTTGCATTTCATGTTCACTGATTTTACTAAAGGCATCTTTTAAAATAATTTGTGTAATTACTGGCATCACTTCATGATGCAGTAACTGTTTTAGTACAGGCTATGACAAGTTCTTACCTAATGTAGTCTAAAACATCATTAAAATCTGAGACTTTACCAGAACAAAAATACATCTGTTCTAATTGAAGAACTTAAATAGGGAAGAAAATTGGAGTTAAGAGAAAATAAGAGGGAAAAATAAAGTCATCTTTACTATACAAAACGGTAACTTATAAGGTTCTATACAGTAGCTACAGGTGAACCACAATTTGGCTTAGAGCTCCCCAGAAAACAAAACAAAAAAGAGAATGACAGTAACACAGTCTTTAAGATAAAAACAAATCAGTTGTTTAGGAGACGCACAGGTTTTACTGGAACTGAGACCTACGAGAATCTTCTCCCATGAGTTCTCATAAATGGTACACAATGTGATAGAGAATGCATCAGCTTTAAAAACACATGTATTGAAAATACAAGTTTTGATGATTGTTTTTGCTAGTAGAAGCTAACAGCATAGAAGCAAATTGCAATGGAGTAAAGCTAATTCTATGAAGAATCAAAATGTGGATCAAATATGTAGCTCTTTGAAAGTCTCCTAGAATATAAAACTTAGATTCCTTTCTCTTTCTAGTTGGGAATACAAACTTGTTTTAACAACATCTAAAACTTCCTCTATTCCTATAAGTAATACAAATCCATTTCAAAACCAGACTAATTATTCTTAGACCTAAGGCCACTGTTCCTTTCTAATCTCACAGACAGGTGAAGTAGACTACATGATTTATCTGAGGACCATGGTTTTCTAAATAAATGTGCTTTAAATGGCTAATCTAAGTATAGTAGATAGAACACATTCTAAAATGCTGAATTTTATGGTTGTACTTTTTATACGTGGACTTAATTTTCAAAAGGTTAAGTTAAAAGATTATCCACAAAATTCTGTTTCAGTTATGTTCAAATTTTTAATCAATACTGGTTACATTTGAAATGCACTGCACCTATTTACAAAGACTTAAAATGATCAGTAATATAAAGTGTAAACTTAAAAAGAAAATCACAGACTCATTCCACATCTGTGAAATGCAGCAGTTAACTGTAATTAAATTTATAATAATCGTAAGGGATAGGAAGAAGAACATAGAAACTGGAGGAGAAAAATAGTATTCAAGATCTGAACAACACAGTTACTGTTGTACTGAAAAAATAATTTATTAAATGAGTATAACACTGGGAATAAGATGCATTATAAAAGTAAATTCTAAATATAAACAATAGTGGTTTCTCTAATTAACAAGAGTTTTTCTTCACCCATTCAAAGTTTTAAATACAATCTTCTGAAAGGCCAGATTTTGAAAGTGTAGGGTTCACTTTAAAACAGACATGTATGTAGCACTACAATATCTGGAATTTATCATCTTGTTTTATTAGACTAAAAATGATATTGATTAATTTAAATGATTGTTCTTTTTTAAACCTTTTTAAAGCCTAGAATAATATTTTGAAATGAACAAGTAGACCATTTTATTATACTCTTTCTGTCTCCCCAGACAGCACACACATTTCTAATACAGTTTGTGGAAAATATTGAGATAGAGCATACCTGTCCATTTTGATGAAGACTTTAAAAAATTTTGGTACTTTGGTAAAAAGCAGTCTCCTTTTTAGATCAAAGGTTGACAACAGCCATTGTATCTATTAATCTACGTCCGTAGAATTTTAAACAACCACATCTTAATATGTACATCAAGATACTGATAAGCTTTTAGCTACTGAAAGAAAAAAACGGAGACTGTTATTCTTTCCCCAATAAGTTTCCTTCAGTTTTTAGAAAGCATATGCAGTTCAATATACCAACTGGGATTTCAAAACGCCAACATTATTACAGTGCTTATTAACAGCAATATGCAAAACAATAGAAATGTAAAATAAATAACTTCATACTATAAAAATGAAACAAGGCACTTTCAACAACTATATGCAAAGCTGAGATAAACATTTTTTTCATAACGCGGACTCAAAGACTCTAGAAGACTTCTGTAAAGAGTGAAATAGTGAAGGCACTACATAATTCTTTTTCCTAACTCCACTTACTAAAGAAATTCACCAATTAAACTTGGCACAAAAGAGTTTAATTGTCATAAAGTGCATCACTTGGCTAAATATATTAAGAAGAAAATCAGCATCAATACATTATAGCAACATATTCACATATACAGAAATAAAAATGCAATGCCAGGAGTTGACATAGAAACTTTGCAGGATATATGGCTTTTTCTCTTTTATTTTTTTGTATAATTGCCTATTTGCTTACAATCTATATTTTCAAAAGGGTATGCCTTGATTAGCAAAAAGAGGTAGTGTTCTGACAAAGGCAAACCCACTGATTCTATAGGTAGAGATTTAAGGTAAAGATTATGTGGAAAATATACAAGTATAACATATAATACACTGGTACAACATTTATTTTAGTATTTTGATATTAGTGAATTTGCTTTTAAAATCAAGGCTATTTTATCACTTTAGCTATGTTATTACAGCTCTTTCAAAGAGTTTTCCTTTGGTACTAGAAAGTTTTCTTCTTTTAAATAGTAACATTCCAGATAAGCAACTTTTATTTAGAGATGATAAACATGTCAACATTTAAAACTCAATTCATCTTTACCATTTATTTAAACCATTAATGAAAATATATCATGTCTGAGACACAAGGAAGTATATAACCAACAGACAGCAACATGCAATTTATGTCCACTTAACTAATGTAACTGGTGATTTAAACACACACACACACACACACACAAAGTGTGCACACCCACGTTAGTGTGGAGCAATATATTGGCAAAACAACAAAATAATTTATGCACAGTATTTCAGGATGTGGGCCTTGATGACAGAACTCTAGATTTTTTTTAGTGTGTTAAATACAAAGTTTGGCTAAAAGACAATGTAAAGCAACAGTGAATATAGTTCCTATACCAATAACTTAAATTTTTCTTTATGTAAACTTTATACATGTGCAATCTTGCTGTTTTCTGTAAATGCTTCAGTCTCTTTTTTTTTTTTTTAAATATCTGCTACTCTATTCTAAATTTGCAGGAACGTAAAAATGGAAGGAACCACTTGAGATGCATTAGTCGTCTTCCACATTATATGCCACTTCTGCCACTTCTATGTCTGATATGGAATTTTCAGGTTCACTAAAACTTGAGCATTGCTTATTATCAGCTCTGCAAAAAAAAAGAGAAACACAATGAAGAGACTGGATGAACGCTACTTCACTTCACTATTACCTTAAAAATTTTTAAAGTCATGTAAAGAATATTTAAATATTTAATGGAAAAATATTTAATGAAAAAGAACATTTAAATATTCAATCAGAAATTTAATATTTTAAAGTTGTCATTGCCAGATAACACCTTTGGAGATATATTTTTAACTCTTTCAGTTCTCTGAACTACCACTTTTCAATAAGAATCTAGTTTGTAATGACCTTTAACCAACAGAAAATTTGTTCTCATAATTATAGCTTAACCACTATCATTAATGTATTAATGGTGACCTTGGATTTATATGTAATAAAAATTCTATGTGTGTTCAAATATACCATCTTTTCATCATTCCTATTAGGTAGACAGGGTGGTTGCTATTACAGTGTCCCACTTTTTGCATGGAAAAGACTGACATTGAGAGAGATTAAAGTAATTTGTCAAGGTTACAAAATTAATGAATTAACTGAGTCACAGCCCAGTTAATTCAGACATATCTTCAAAATAAGTAATGAAATTTATAGGCTGGATGACAAAGATTCATTTTTAGGGACAGCCTAGACTATCTATAGTCTTCCTCTGTTTGCTCATCAGATTCATGATACAATAACACTGAGTTCATAAAAACATACTCTACAGAGTATTATGACTGTTTCTCTCCAATTATTCAGATGATTAGGCTATAATAAACCAAACATTATATACCTAGATTCTTCATCTAAGACATCTTGATCAACCTCAAGTGCAGAGGACTCCACCTTTAGGATCTGTTCACCTTCTGTTCCTGACACGAGCAGTGATTCTTCAGGTTCTAAACATAAGTTCCTAAAGGTAAAGTACAGCAACAAGTTATTTTCTATGAAGAAAATAGGTATATATTTATTGTTCTGAATGCATGTAGCTTTAGTAGCCTTCAGCTGTTCTAAGTGTAGTCATATACCTAATAAACTGTTGACTCTGGGTGTCAACAGTGAAATCAGTACTTATGATTAATTTAAAATGATTTTAACATCAATTCGATATATGCTGACAAGAAGGCAAACTAGAACTTTCATATGTGAAAAGTTGGCATAAATGCCTAGAAACAAAGATACTATTTAAACAGGTTAAAATAATGTTTGTCTTGGTGAACAGCTAGAGCTTTATTTTCCTGATATTTCCCGTCCTTCAAATTTTCAGGCTTCTAAATAAATAATCAAACAGACAATTTTCCCAATCTATAAGGATGTACACCATGAGTCTAAGACTTCTGGAGTCATAAATTTCCTAAATTGTAACGTACAAAGGGCATTTAGCCCAGAGTATCGAGCTGAATTAGACTGAAAATGCAAGCATCACAACACACCTGATTCTGTTTTCTAGCGTGTCTATAAGAAGTTGCTTCTCACAGAGCAGTTTCTTCAGTGATTCCAACTCTTTTTGTTTTTCAAGTAGTTCTTTTTGAAAACGGTAGTTTGTCTCTTCTAAAGTTTCACAGAAAGCCTTAAAAACAAACAAACAGCAAATAAAAAACATATGCAGAAAGAGAATAACATTAATTACTTACGCAGTACCTTTCTCAAGGGCATAACTGAAGAGTCAAAGAACATAGGTAACCAAAATAATGTGTATACAACCCAGATGATTTGTTCTCCACCCTCATCTTTTTAGGTCTCTGCTACTTTAGTACCTACTGGGGAACTTATAAATAAATATAAGTCCCTTTTCTTGAGAATTATTAAGTAGTAAGCCAGGGTGCCTGAAATGAATATGTGATATCTCTCTAGTGTATAACTGCGAAAAAAGTTACTAATAACCACTGTTTTAGCTTCTATTCTGCTTAGCCTGTTTTTGCCCAGTCCTAGATGATTATACTTTAAAGAAAAAAAATAAAAAAAAGAAAACTGCGGCTATTGACTCCATTTGTATTAGCTCAGAAGACACATCCTATAATAACGATTTCCTTCATAGTGCCTTCAATATTATTTTCCCTTGCTTATCCTTTTACTATATTCACTCAAAGACATTCTATCCTTTATACCCAGGAAGCTAAACACTACTGAAATAGATTAAAACAAAAAACAAAATCATATTGCCATGAAGAATGATGTCATGAAAAAAATCTGGGTCACTTACCTTGATGAGGCTTTCAGTGTTGCTGATCAATTCTTTTAATTGTTCCTAGTTATCTATCGTTCCCTGTCTCCTTTGTGACTACGTTAAAACTTCACCCCTGGCAAATCCCCTACAATATGTTACTACTGGTGAGCCCAAGCCCAGCAGATGATCTTTATTCCTATACCAGAAAAAAAAAGTTACTCTCCCAGAATCCTAACTACATTTGCATTCCGTTCTTGTCCTCAAGAATATGTGCCTCTTCAAGTTAAGCCCAATCTCCTTTGGAAGCCTGCCCTATCCAATACACTCTCTCTTAAATTTTCAACCTTTCCCTCTTTTGGCCCTTAGGTTTATTTAATCAATTTGACTGAAGTTGATTAAGCAAACCCTAAAAATCTCTCCACATAAAAACAAAAGTCATTTCCACCACTCCCTTGATAGGAGTCTCTCTAGCTACTAACTCATCTTGTTCTTTTCAAAATAAAAAAGATTTCCAGGAAAAAAGTTTTTATCATCCAAATTTAGCCTCCCCATTCATGGCTAAAATCATTAGTTTTACTCTCTTTTCTCTACTAATTATACCCAGGCAAATGCTAACAATGACTTCTAACTGTCAAACCCAAAGTACTGTTTTTCTCAACTTCATAGCATGTCACTACTGACCTAAAAAGTAAAAAAAAAAAAAAAAAAAAAAAATTTAATGGAATCCTCTTTTATTGTTCTCTGTGAAACTACCTGGTTCCCCTAACTTTACAGTTACTTCTTAGATTTCTACTTGTTCTTTGCATGTGGGCATTCATCAGAGTTTTGTCCTTGATTATATATTCTCTTGCTCTGTATCTCATCCTTGGGCAATTACTGTTATCACTTCAACTATAACCTATACTATTTGCTATCGACTTCCAATTGTTTTTTCTGTTCATCTCCAGCCCAGATCTTTCCTGAGTACACAGATATCATTCATATGCCTATTGGTCCCCTTCAACTGTATGTACCAATGGTAAGTCAAAATGCACTCCCAACGGAATATCTGCTCTACCACCTCACCATCAAAGCCACCAGGCAAACATCTTAGATCACTGCATTTCGCTACTTTCTATGACCCAGGTAACCCAGTCTTTCCCACTTTCCCCTTCTCCTCCTCCCCCACTGCCTCATCAACATCTCGCTATACTCATCTACTCTATACTCATTTCTACTGTGCAGTATTGGCATAAGGCTAGGTAATGCGATCAGTGAAAGAGAAGAGTGCAGAAGCAAACCCTTCCTTTCATGTTCATTTGACTTTTGATAAAGGTGCCAATACAATTCAACACAGGGTACCGACACATTTTAATATCTATAGAAACTTAAGATCCTCACTTCACACCTTATACAAAATTAGCTCAGTATGGATGTAAGAGTTAAAACTATAAAACTTCTAGAAAAAAAAAATAGGAGAAAATCCTGGTGGCCCTGTGTTAGGCAAAGAGTTCTTATGATACAATACCAAAAGCATAAGCCATAAAGGATGTGATAAAATGACCTTCATTATAATTAAAAACATTAGCACTTCAAAAGGTACCATTAAGAAGATAAAAAGACACATACAGACTATGAGAAAATATTTGCAAATCATATATTTGATAAAGGACCTGTATCCAAAATAACGAATTCTTACAACTCAGTAAGACAAACAACCCAACTAAAAAAATAAGCCAAAGGCTCAAACAGACAATTCGTCAGAGAAAACATACAAATGGCAAAAAAGCACATGAAAAAGCGATTAACATAAAAATCATTACGGGTATACAAATTAAAACTATAATGAAATACCATTTCACACCTACAAGAATGGCCATAATCCAACAGACAGATAATATCAAATGTTTGTGAGGACATGGAGAAACTGGAACTCTCATACACTACTGGTGGGAATGTAAAATGGCATAGCCACTGGGGAAACTCTTTGTAAGTCTCTTAAAAAAGTTAAACATAATTTACCATATAGCCAAACATTCTATTCTTAGGGATCAACCCAAGAGAAATGAAAACATATGTCCACAAAAAGCCTTCTCTGAAATTGTTCATAGCAGTATTATTCATAATAACACAAAATTGGAAACAATCCAAATATCCCTCAGCTGGTGACTGGATAAACAAAATGTGGTATATGTGCACAACAGAAAACCATTCAATAATAAAAGTAATGAAATACTGAGAGAGACTATAACATGGATGATGCTCAAAAACATTATGTTAAGTGAATGAAACTAGATGCAAAGATTATATATACTGTATACTATTGCATATTGTATATACTATGCATATACAATATTATGCATATTGTATATATGAGATTATATATATATAGGCACACATATACACTTATATGCACATATATATACACACACACAGTATGATTCTATTTATATGAAATATCCAGAAAAGACAAATTTGCAGAGACTGAGAGCAGATCAGTAGTTGTCTGGGGCTGGGAGTGTGGAATGGCTGCAAAATGGCTTGTAGAATTTTTTTTGAGGTGATGGAATTTTCTAAAACTGCATTATGGTAATGGAGACACAACTCTACAAATTTACTGAAAGTTATTAAATTGTACATTTACAATGAAATATCAAATAGCAAATTTTATGGATGAAAATTTTACTTCAATAAAGCTGTTTAAAAAAAAAGCTATCGCATTCCTCTAACACAAAGAACTGACTCAGTTTAACTGAAAACATTACAAATCTACCAATTAAATCTGTTCCATTTAAACACTATTAAACATTTGGAAGAAAAACTTGCATAAATCCTAGCTAATCCTAGCTGAATCTAGCCAATTGCTTCAAGAAGTAGGCTACTTTAACACGTCAAGTAGCGTAATTTGAGTAGCCTTAAGCTTGAGCTGAATTGATAACAAGACAATGACTTCTACTTCTGAAGATTGGTTTTTTAAATTTGATTTTAACTGTAGGTTCTTTACTTTGATACTTAGATGGAAGAAAACTCAGCATGCAAATGTTACTTTTAAATGTAAAATAAATTTCCAAGTAATTTTCTTTTTTCTGAAACGGTATAAATAAAGAGAATAAATGTAGAATTTAATTTTAGGGCTTCATAGACTATAGGACATGTATGAATTTTTATTTTTTCACTGAATTACGTTCATGTATTTCAATGAAAGAAAGCTTTGACTCAAACATTAAAAGCTTTCTGTGCAAAACTACCATGGTCTGAAATTATAACTTTGCTGTTTATTGTTCCATTCAAGAAACAATGTAGTTATTGTATGGTACTATTTGTTCCTCTTTTTCATGTGATATATAATACAGCACTTACCCTGCTTTCTTCTAGGCTATCAAATGGACCTGGTGGATCATCCAGACAAAGAAATTCTCTCACTGCAAGGCTTTCAAAGGAAAAAAAAAATTAGCTGGGGTACAAATAAGTTTACAAAAGATAGCAAGATAGCAGAAAGCAAAAGTTACTCTGAAGCTAGCTATAGTGTTTTAAGCAAGTTGGTTCTGCTGATAAATGAAAATAAGCAAGATGGCGTATGTGTTTTCACACAAGTAACAAAATACAAATATAAAATCTATAGAAGATACAAAGATTTTAGGTTATTTCTAAGATCTTATGAACATAAATAGATTGTGAATTTATGTCACATATAAACTACACGACATAAAACATAAATCAGAAATGGTATAGGAAACCAAAGTAAATGGTGAAAAGACAGTATTATTTTCAAAGAAATATTAATTTGAACTAGTCTAAAAAAGTCATTATCTTTTTATGAAGAAATACAATTTCTAATTTATACTTCATTTGTTTCTTCTTCAGGAGATGATTCTAAAGTAACTAAAAAGTATTTACTATGAAACAAGTTAAAGATTTTTCTTGCAATCATGTTTATTATATTAATTTACTTAAGTATTTTCCCTAGAGAATTCAAGAGAAAGAATTCTGATCATCCCATTTCTGAATTACCATAAAGTTCATAATAATGAAATAATATGATATTGTTATACTTTTCAATTATCAGAAACAGGTTAAGAAGGTAGAAAACTGAACTTCCTTGTTACAAAATACTCCTCTTTCTAAAAAGTAATCTTGGATTGAGAGACAGCTCTATATGTATGTTAAAACAAAAATGTGGAGACTTAAAGGATGATGATGAAGGGGGTGGTGATAAGGAGATAAATGGGATTTTTAGTAAAATCTTTCCAAAGAAAAAAATGAATATAGAGAAGTGGTGTTAAGAAAGTAATCCAGAAGATCCCAAAAATAGAAAAAAGAGGAGCAAGTTTCTGGATTATAAAATCTTGATAATATAGATAATAAAAAAACATAACACTCAGGGAAACTGAGATAAAACTTGAGTATTCATAATCATGAAATAATAGAGATGGAAGAGATCATAAATGTGATCTAGTAGAACTATCCATAGCATGCTGCTTATATTATCGCTTTTATATGTTCAGCCAAGAATATGTCTAAACACCTCCAGAAATAGGGACTATAATCATCTCTTAAAATAAACCATCCTAAGTTTGAATAACACAGACAACTAGAAAATTATTTCTTCACTGAGCTGGATTTTTCTCACTGAAGCTTCTATTCATGAGTCTTAGTTTGGCTTTCTGGGGCCCTTCCAGGTAAGTCTAAGTCTTCTCTCACATGATAACCCTAAAAATATGTCAAGAATGTTATGTTTACTCTAACCTTATACCTCTAACAAGCAATACTAACACACTGACATTTCCTTTTCTTTTTTCATGTAACAAAATTTACTGAGTACTTAAAGCCTGTATGGTCTTCTGCATTCATGGAGCCAACATTTTTTTCCAGTTTTACTGAAATATAATTGACAATTAAAAATTATATATATTTAAGGTATATAACTTGACTTGATATATAAATACATTATGAAATATGAAGTACAATCAAACTAATTAACATATCTATCACCTCACATGGTTACCATGTCTAACATTTTCAAAGTACATTACACACACAGGGCTTTCACATATCCTACTTTATTCAATTTCCACAACAATCATGTGAGGTGAGGATAGGCATTATACCTCCATTTTACAAGTGATAATAAAGTTCAGAGAGGTAAAATGACCCACCCAAGGTCATCAGTGCAAGTGGTAGAGCTGGACCTTAAATCTGTCTTCTGAGTATAAATATGTGCCTTTTTCTCCTTTAAACTCTTTTCTCTTATGTTTTGGTTCATTTGGATTCTTTCCCCTTGCTGATCACTTCTTTCTGACCACATTCAATTTTTCTGTATCTTTCTCTAATCAAAGTCTCTAGAATACTGCAGTTGGTCTAATAGTATAGAGAAGAACAGGACCACCATACGTTCTTTTGGTTTAGATATTGTACTTTCTATCCACCCACTATTTATATCGGAAAACCAACTATTAGGCAGAATAAGGCACAAGAAATAAACTGATCTTGGGATTGACAGGTCAAAAGTTTGGATGAAACGCTGAGAGAACAGCCTTTAAGGATGAAAAGGAAAGTGCTAAGAAGTTTATGGAAGAGTCTTTTTAATACTTTCAGTGTATGACAACTTAATGTGTGACATTATTTCTTATAAGTTTATACTCAGATTTCCTCATTCATTAGTAACATTTTTATGTTCACCATTACTCTAATTATTGGAATGCTGCTGCTAGGAAAGAAAAAGGGGGTAAAGGGATATATGTATTTCTTTTTATACCTTTGGTTTATAGCAGAAATTCTTTTTATACCTTTGGTTTACAGCCCAAGATCCACAGTGATGTTGACAATGTACCTAGTTGTAGGAAAGTTTTTTTAGAGTAGTTATTCCATTTCATTCTCCTCCCCTAAAAATCTTTATGATTTATAGCTCACTAGAGTTCTACTCAAATGAAATCCAATGGATTCTCTAAATTTTTTTTTCACTACAGTTCCAAGGTTATATTCCATGCCCTACTTTGTTTAATCTGTAGCATAAGAATGAAATTTAAAACTGGCACTACAACTGTGATTTACAAAACACTTTTTTCAGGGGTTCAATACATTTCTTCTGTTTCAATAGGACTCAGTTGATGGAAGAAGAAAGTTAATACTCTTAAGCTCTTTTCCCATCCAAGGAAAGGGAAACACAAGAATGTCTTGGCAGATGGTAGTGTTTGAGAAGACAATTTCTTTCTCAAAAATTCGGGTACCTTTTCTCCCCCCTAGAAAAGGAAGCCTTTACCCCTTCTTGAGAATCACTGACTAGAGAACTTTATTTAGATTTGATAAATATTTGACTGCCTACGTGTGCCATGGCTCTGCTCAGTGATTTCTTATATATTATCAATGTACAATTTATAAACAAATCAAGTAATTTCAAATAAAGTATAAGTACCAAAGAGTCTATATTATTAAATGGTCTATGGATTAAATAGAAGTCAATTAAAAAAAATTATTATTTATTTACTTGTTATCACTTGTTCAATACAACCCCCTAATCTCTCTTCTGTATTTGATCTTTAATACTTTTGTTTCCATTTGACCATGATAATGAAGGTAAGAAAAACATCAGAATTAGGAGAGAAACCCATCTAAGAGAAAATCCAACAATCTGGAATTGAAAGGTATGGAAAGACTATCTTTCTGTTCTCTTTATCACGTAGAGTAACTTCTTACTGTGGTTGGGAAATCTCTATTTTAAAATTGTGATCAGTTGTTGACTTAACTTGCCTGAATATAAGGAAACCAGAGATGGTACCCTTCAGCATTGTTTTTATCAGAGCAAATTTGCCCTATAGCTTAAACTCTTCCTTTGAGTCTCTTGAAAAAGTTTCCTTTAAAAGAGTTTTACTGGGACTTCCCTGGTGGCGCAGTGGTTAAAAATCCGCCTGCCAATGCAGGGGACACTGGTTCGAGCCCTAGTCCGGGAAGATCCCACATGCTGCGGAGCAACTAAGCCCGTGAGCCACAACTAATGAGCCCTCGTGCCACAACTACTGAAGCCCACGCACCTAGAGCCCATGCTCTGCAACAAAGAGGAGCCACCGCAACGAGAAGCCCGCGCACCGCAACGAAGAGTAGCCCCCACTCGCCCCAGCTAGAGAAACCCAGCACTCAGCAATGACCCAACACAGCCAAAAATAAATAAATAAATAATAAATAAAAAAAAAAGAGTTTTACTGTAATTTTTCTTAAAAAACTATTTCATCCAGTGAATCTTCACCTTTTATTTCATAATATACCTTCCTTTTTTTCTTTCATGGGTATGTATTTGTATTGTACGTTTACCAATGTATTAATGTATACATTGGTAAGTATTTTTGACATAATTTCAAAAATAACTAATCTAACAGTATAGATAATCCCTAGCTTCTCTCCAAATATGTCAAACGATTAAATGTGATTATTAAGTTAATATTATATCATCACACACTCAAAGATAACATTGTAAGAAAATACAAATTAATGTATGTAGACATGATTTTAAAAGACCAGTAATTTAATAGCTAAATGAGCTCTTTATCTCAAAATTTATATTAAAAAAAAGCTAAAACTAATGCCTACAATTCATTAAAAGGTCAATAAAGAACTATGTAAAAAAAGTACTAAAAATACTAGATACTACTTCTGTCAAAACCAAATTAAGCACAAAAAGTCACTGCATGAAAATATTAATTGAGGGATTTCAGATAGAAATGTTTTATCAGTTACTATTTCTCTTCAGTATTCTCTACCAGTAAAAAGAAAATAACAAAAATTTGACATTAAATACAACCCCGAGGATAGGGACTCAGGGATCAAGGCTGGTGACAGTGAGGGTCACGGTGAGGGAGACGGGTTGGTGGGTGTGAAGCTGAAGGGCTCACGTTTACCCTCCTGGGGTGGATGTGCAGGTGAGGCTGTGGGCCTAGTTTATATCTTGATTATCTCTCACCTAGTTACTGTTAGTCCACTTATGTCCCTACATTCAGTTTTATTCCTTCTAATACAAAAAATACTTCAAAAACAAATGTTTTATGTCAAACCCAGCTTAAAACCCATCTGTGCCTCCTCTAACAAGAGGGAACAAAGCCAAGGTCTTGGCGTTGGCATAAAACACCTGTGTACATTCAAGCTTTTACTGCCTTTCTTATTTGACACTTCAGTAATAGTACATCTTCATGTCTATCATGTTGTTTCATGCTTGCTGCTGTCATCCTGGCCCATCCTTCCCACCTTCAGCTGGCTAACTCAGACTTCATATTCATGACTTAGCTCATCTATTATCTCCTCATAGAATCTTCTCTGACTAAATCCCCCTCCCCTACACTCTACTCGGTTCAGTACTCTTATATGCATTACTACACCACCTTGAAGAGATCCCTTTCATAGGACTTACTACACTGTATTATTAGTATTTTCTGTTTACCAAGCAGTCTGCTTCAACAAAAAGTAGATGACAGGTTCCAGGGCTGTACAGAATCTGAATAAATTAGCATAGCACAGAATAAATATTCAAAAAATAATGAATTTATTTGTAAGAGCTATGCTAATTGCTCTTAAAAAAATTAATGAAACTATTAAGAGCATCAGAACAAATTTCTATCCACTGTTGTAGATAAATAATACAGCACAACTCTCAAATTTGGGATGGAATTTAGTTTTTAATAGATATGCCTACTTTGACGAGGGAGTAAGCTTAGGACAGCAACATGTAAGACCAAAAGTCTTAAGAGTTAAAAGAAGGTTAGAATCTGGCTGTTTCTGATGGTATGTCTTCAAGATTTATAAAGAAGCACAATGAAAGGAATAGCATATGAGAAACTTAGAGCTGAAAGAGGATTTTTAGAGAACATTTAGTCCAATTACTTCATTTTCTAATTGGAAACACTAATTAAAATCAGTTAAGTAGGGCTTCCCTGGTGGCGCAGTGGTTAAGAATCTGCCTACCAATGCAGGGGACACGGGTTCGAGACCTGGTCCGGGAAGATCCCACATGCCACGGAGCAACTAAGCCCATGCACCACAACTACTGAGCCTGCGCTCTAGACCTGCAAGCCACAACTACTGAAGTTGGGGCACCTAGAGCCCGTGCTCCACAACAAGACAAGCCACCGCAATGAGAAGCCTGTGCACCGCAACGAAGAGTAGCCTCTGCTCACCGCAGCTAGAGAAAGCCCGCACGCAGCAACAAAGCCAAAAGAAAATAAATAAAATAAATATATAAAAAATAAATGCATACGTTTAAAAAAAGTCAGTTAAGTAATTGCCTAAAATTATTTCACTACTAAGCCCAGAAAACTGAATTTTGCATAAGGTCTTTGAGACCTAATTTAATAAGTTAAGAGTTTACGTGTATCTGAATACAAAATATTTAGCTTTATTACATTAAAAAAACTGTCCATAACTGAAGGTCTACCAAACTAATATTTTGTGGTAAAAATCATCCAACCAACCTTAGCAATAATGTGCTCATTCTCATGAGCTGTCATTATATAAACTATTGCATATATAACTGAATTCTTTCATTTTATAAAAATACTAAGACTAACTCAACCTCTCTTGACAGTATCTTCACATATAAAAACAACTTACACATTAATAAAATTTCCTGTGAGAAGATGTGAAAATGTATAAAAAATAGTTTCTTCACATATTCTTGTTCAAAAATTATAGATTTATTGAATTTTACAACTAGAAGAGACCTAAGAAGTCATCTAATCCAATATATCTCATGTAAATAATTCCCTCTTTAATACCACTGATAGTTATTTAGCCTAGTCTCTTCAAATATTGATGCTTAAGGTAAACTCACTTTCTCAAAAGGCAGAACATTTTTATACCAGACAGCTTGAAATGACATGTAGCTCTTTTTTATCTGAGCTGATGGGGGCTTCCTCTAATTGTTCACTTATTCCTAGTTCTACACGCTAGTCTTGCTATTCAAAATGAGGTCCCTAGGCCGGCAGCAACAGCATCACCTAGAAACCTGTTAGAAATGCAGAATCTCCACTCCAGACCTTGCTAATTCAGGACGTGCATTTGAACAAGATGCACACTATAGCTGGAGAAGCACCGCTTTAAAGCTAAATATCATTTGATTAATTCTTTTCCCCATCACAATCTTTCAAATACGTGAAGATGGTTATCATGTTCTTCCAAGTACTTTTTTTTTTCAAAGGGTAAATTCTTATTTCTTTCAACTGTTTCCTCATGTAAATGTTTGGATACTATAGACTACAATATATATTTTTTAAACCATGAACTGCTGTTAATCCAGATCTATCTGCACTTTTTTTCTTTCAACAGATGTAGCATTTAAAATACTGAATTTTGGCATGGAACTCCTTATAGATGAATGGTAATATAAGGAAAAATATGTAATTTTAACCCTTGTATTTTAAAGAATTAAGAAGAAAAATGTGGTAAATCAGGATATATGTGTAGTAATTCTGAAAACAGAGAATAGTAAGATATTTGGTGTGCTGATTAAATGATGTAATTATTTCAAAGTAGCACAAACCAGAATAAAACAATAAATAGCTAAATTTTAACTGTAACAGATTATGCAATATGAGAACTTCCCCCTCTATCCATCTTTACACATCCTTCACCTTGACAAGCTGAGTTACATGGTGTTTCGGGTACAGGACGTTGCCTGCTTGCTTCTGCATTTTGATATAATATTCCCTCTCATTTGGAAAGTCCTTCTTTACTTTCTCTTTGTCGGTTCAAATAGCATTCATTCTTTAAAATCCAGCTCAAATATCACCCTCTAGGAAGCCTCCTCTAATTCTCCCAGTCAAAAGTTCCCTCTCTTCCTCTTCTGAAAGAGATGGAGCTCTATCCATTATAGTTCTTTTGGGTGTGTCTTCTTCCTATTCAGTTTTCTTGAATAAAGGATTAGCATCTAATGCACCTTTGTGTAGCTGTAATACCTTATATATAGTAAGACCTAAATAAACATTTATCAAACAAACAAAAACCAATAATAAATCCTTTATCATAAAAATACTAACATTATCTGTTTTCTTACTTTGTATTCTCTAAATGCATCTGAAAATAACATTCTCTTAAAACATTTAAACCAACAATTCTTAACATCCCTTCAGTTCTTACTTCACTTCTGTTTTGTTATAGTTAGAGAAGTTGTAATATTAAGAGCTGCCAGTTGTGTACTGGCAAGCTCTTAGCCAACATGAAGGTTAACAAATAACTGTGTCATGAGGTGCTAAGGAATCAAAACAGAAAGTGAAATAACTGTATAAAGAATTAATATCAGATAATTACTTGGCCATATAAAGATAGTAATTTTCCATGCTGCCGTTCCAACTGTAACAGGATGCTAACAGGTATACCAATAGGTAATGTAAACTCACTGATATTTTAAGTAGTGATTCTTAAATATGTAGTTTCATGTTTTTATAAAGAAGTATTGGGATTTTGTCTTTATCCTTTCCTCCCTTATAAGAATTCATAAATGGCTGTTTGACAACCTCAGACTTTCTGGATATTCTCTAATTATTTGTCCTCCCACCCATAATCTTAATCTATTGTTCAAGATTCTCAAACCCCACTCCCTGCTTCAGTATTGCTTGATTCACTGCAAACAGGACTGATCTTCCCCTTCTCTGAATTCCTTTTACTTTTATAATCTGTATCATGCCAAGTAGGACTTCATAAACTCCATTATTTTGTTCAAACAGAAGCTTAATTTCTTCAAATGAATTAAGTTCAGTAGGTATATCCTCAGCTTCCTTTTTACCCTTCTTAGTATGACAAAGGGCAAATGCTTAGGATACAGATTAATAACTTTTCCCTCTGCCAAGTCATGTTTTAAACAGTAATTTATTAAGAAACTGCTTAAATTGTGAAATAAAAAATGCTATTCATCACTCACAAAAAATATAGTACCCTAGAACAAACAAGGTATACAAACCTTATTTAGAGTTCTATTTAAGTTATCTTACTTGTATTCCTTAAATGTCTGAGATACATGACAAAAATAAGTAAGCAAGTAAATGTGAGGCACAATAGAGGTTTTCATGCAACACATTTTAGAACCTTTAATATTCTAGGAATGTCAAATGAAACCTTTCCCCAACTTAGTTGACCAAGAAATCTTTCTGTCCCTGAAACACCTATCTATAAATTGAACACGATAATTATCACTGTTCTAAGGACTGCAGTTTTAGAAACAGGATCTTGAATGTTTAACATACAGATACAGATCTATTATCAATAATTTTTAAAAAAAGATACATCTCAACTAAGATACACTTTTAATGTTTAAAAAAATCAAGAAATCACAAGATGAGTTCATCAACATGGTTCATACTATTTAATATTTCATTAAATAAAAAGAGTATAGTCATTTATAGAATAAATTTGATTTTAATTTACCATATTTGCAATATAGAGACATAAAGGTTTACTGAATAAGGAATAAGAGAAAGGGGATATGATGTTTTGACTTCTTAGCTGTAAAGTCTTCTTTATGGTATGGTATAAAATATATTTTCTTCAAAGGCTTTCTCTATGATTTTAGACTTTGTTGGTTTCTATTCCTGCTTTGTGTATCTGAATTAACACTAACCTTTTTTTTTCTTTTTTCTTTGGAGAGATGTAAAGAATTATAGAAAAGTAGGGAGCATCCACCTCCCTACCACCCAGGCTGGAACACACAGTTGCTAAGTTTTGTCATATTTGTTTCAGTCTCTTTTTCTTATAAATAGTACAACAGCAAATATCAACAGTTCTGCCATTCATTCAACAAGTACTTATTGAGCATGGACTCTGTGTTGAATTGTGCTGAGCACTGCACACTGAATGGTGGGTAAACCAGCCACATGACCTACTACTATGTATGCACCTTACAGCCTGGTAGGAGAACACAATCAAATAATCACACAAATAGTTACAAACTGAGATGTTGTGAAAGTAAAGTACCAAGCAGCCTTTCTCAGCTGGGATTCCACGACAGGATTAAACCCTGCTGACAATGATTTGAGTGACTATTTTCTCATTCTCTTAAGACTGGTACATAGCTAGTAGCATCCTAGAAGTATGTAATGAGAAGTTAATTCATTACATGCAATGGGTGTCTTAGGGCATTAGGAGTTGACTTTCAGAACCAGTAGAGAAGATACTATGAGAAGATCTGACCTAGTTTTTGGTGGTGGTGGTAGGTGAGGGGTTGGTCCAGACAGCCAGTTACCTAAAAGTCTGTGTTGAAACATGAAGGAGTTATCTAGGCCGGGGCTGGGGGAGCAAGGGTAGTAGTGTGAAATGTTGCCTTTCTAGGGAATAGCATATTGAAAGGTCCTAAGGGACAAAGGAGCAGGCGACTTTGAAAAATTACAAGACCAATATGGCTGATGTACAGAGAATGGGGGCAGGGAGGAATAACAAAACATGAAGTTGGAAAGACACGCAGCTGGTCAGGGACCAGAAAGGATGACTTAAACTGCATTACAAAAGATCACTGTGGCTCCAATGGACTATAGAAATAAGAGTGCATGAGGAAGATGAGTGATGGGAAAGGAGTAATTAAAGTGAGAGAAAACTGCTAGACTAGGTGGCGATGGCAGGAATGGAGAAAAGTAGGCAGATTCGAGTAGTGTTTAAAGTATAAAGGCAGGGATGTGTCCAGATGACTTGTGGGTTTTAGGTAGAGGATGATGCTGAATATTGGGGAAAAAGTCAGAGAGTAAGCATTGAAGTCTATCCTAGGTTTGAGGTTTGTCTGAAGGAGATGTCAAGGAGGCAACTGCAGATGTGAAACTGGAGATGAGAAAAGGGGTCTGGCTTATAGTTCCTTTATTAGAGGAAAGTGAGGGGGGATGGGCAGAGATCTTAAGCAGTCACTGAGCTTAGCACACATTAAGAAGCAAGATGTAGAAGCAAATTGGAAAAGAAGAAGTAGAACTGTCACTGTTTGCAGATGACATGATACTATACATAGAGAATCCTAAAGATGCTACCAGAAAACTACTAGAGCTAATCAATGAATTTGGTAAAGTTGCAGGATAAAAAATTAATGCACAGAAATCTCTTGCATTCCTATAAACTAATGATGAAAAATCTGAAAGAGAAATTAAGGAAACACTCCCATTTACCATTGTAACAAAAAGAATAAAATACCTAAGAATAAACCTACCTAGGTCTTGTTTATGGTTGCCTTTGCTGTGCAAAAGCTTTTAAGTTTCATTAGGTCCCATTTGTTTATTTTTGTTTTTATTTCCATTTCTCTAGGAGCTGGGTCAAAAAGGATCTTGCTGTGATTTATGTCATAGAGTGTCCTGCCTATGTTTTCTTCTAAGAGTTTGATAGTGTCTGGCCTTACATTTAGGTCTTTAATCCATTTTGAGTTTATTTTTGTGTATGGTGTTAGGGAGTGTTCTAATTTCATACTTTTACATGTACCTGTCCAGTTTTCCCAGCACCACTTATTGAAGAGGCTGTCTTTTCTCCATTGTATATTCTTGTCTCCTTTATCAAAGATAAGGTGACCATATGTGCGTGGGTGTATCTCTGGGCTTTCTATCCTGTTCCATTGATCTATATTTCTGTTTTTGTGCCAGTACCAGACTGTCTTGATTACTGTAGCTTTGTAGTATAGTCTGAAGTAAGGGAGCCTGATTCCTCCAGCTCCATTTTTCATTCTCAAGATTGCTTTGGCTATTTGGGGTCTTTTGTGTTTCCACACAAATTGGGAAATTTTTTGTTCTAGTTCTGTGAAAAATGCCAGTGGTAGTTTGATAGGGATTGCATTGAATCTGTAGATTGCTTTGGGTAGTAGAGTCATTTTCACAATGTTGATTCTTCCAATCCAAGAACATGGTATATATCTCTCCATCTATTGGTATCATCTTTAATTTCTTTCATCAGTGTCTTATAATTTTCTGCATACAGGTCTTTTGTCTCCTTAGGTAGGTTTATTCCTAGATATTTTATTCTTTTTGTGGCAATGGTAAATGGGAGTGTTTTCTTAATTTCACTTTCAGATTTTTCATCATCAGTGTATAGGAATGCAAGAGATTTCTGTGCATTAATTTTGTACCCTGCAACTTTACCAAATTCATTGATTAGCTCTGGTAGTTTTCTGGGAGCATCTTTAGGATTCTCTATGTATAGTATAGTATAGTATAGTATAGTATAGTATAGTATAGTATAGTATATGTCATCTGCAAACAGTGACAGCTTTACTTCTTCTTTTCCAATTTGGATTCCTTTTATTTCTTTTTCTTCTCTGACTGCTGTGGCTAAAACTTCCAAAACTATGTTGAATAATAGTGGTGAGAGTGGGCAACCTTGTCTTGTTCCTGATCTTAGTGGAAATGGTTTCAGTTTTTCACCATTAAGCAGCTCATGCAGCTCAATAACAAAAAAACAAACAACCCAATCCAAAATTGGGCAGAAGACCTAAATAGACATTTCTCCAAAGAAGATATACAGATTGCCAACAAACACATGAAAGAATGCTCAACATCATTAATCATTAGAGAAATGCAAATCAAAACTACAATGAGATATCATCTCACACTGGTAAGAATGGCCATCATCAACAAATCCAGAAACAATAAATGCTGGAGAGGGTGTGGAGAAAAGGGAACCCTCTTGCACTGTTGGTGGGAATGTAAATTGATACAGCCACTATGCAGAACAGTATGGAGGTTCCTTAAAAAACTAAAAACAGAACTACCATACGACCCAGCAATCCCACTACTGGGCATATACCCTGAGAAAACCATAATTCAAAAAGAGTCATGTACCAAAATGTTCACTGCAGCTCTATTTACAATAGCCAGGACATGGAAGCAACCTAAGTGTCCATCATCGCATGAATGGATAAAGAAGATGTGGCACATATATACAATGGAATATTACTCAGCCATAAAAAGAAACAAAATTGAGTTATTTGTAGTGAAGTGGATGGAGTTAGAGTCTGTCATACAGAGTGAAGTAAGTCAGAAAGAGAAAAACAAATACAGTATGCTAACACATATATATGGAATCTAAGGAAAAAAAAAAAAAGTCATGAAGAACCTAGTGGAAAGACGGGAATAAAGACACAGACCTCTAGAGAATGGACTTGAGGATATGGGGAGGGGGAAGGGTAAGCTGTGACAAAGTGGGAGAGTGGCATGGACGTATATACACTACCAAACGTAAAATAGATAGCTAGTGGGAAGCAACCGCATAGCACAGGGAGATCAGCTCATTGCTTTGTGGCCACCTAGAGGGGTGGGATAGGGAGGGTGGGAGGGAGGGAGATGCAAGAGGGAAGCGATATGGGAGCATATGTATATGTATAACTGATTCACTTTGTTATAAAGCAGAAACTAACACACCATTGTAAAGCAAATATACTCCAATAAAGATGTTAAAAAAAAAAAAAAACCTACCTAGGAAGACAAAAGACCTGTATGCAGAAAATTATAAGACACTGCTGAAAGAAGTTAAAGATGATACAAACAGATGGAGAGATATACCATGTTCTTGGATTAGAAGAATCAACATTGTGAAAATGACTCTACTACCCAAAGCAATCTACAGATTCAATGCAATCCCTATCAAACTACCACTGGCATTTTTCACAGAACTAGAACAAAAAATTTCCCAATTTGTGTGGAAACACAAAAGACCCCAAATAGCCAAAGCAATCTTGAGAATGAAAAATGGAGCTGGAGGAATCAGGCTCCCTTACTTCAGACTATACTACAAAGCTACAGTAATCAAGACAGTCTGGTACTGGCACAAAAACAGAAATATAGATCAATGGAACAGGATAGAAAGCCCAGAGATAAACCCACGCACCTATGGTCAACTAATCTATGACAAAGGAGGCAAGGATATACAATGGAGAAAAGACAGTCTCTTCAAAAAGTGGTGCTGGGAAAACTGGACAGCTACATGTAAAAGAATGAAATTAGAACACTCCCTAACACCATACACAAAAAGAAACTCAAAATGGATTAGAGACCTAAATATAAGACTGGACACTATAAAACTCTTAGAGGAAAACATAGGAAGAACACTCTTGGACATAAATCACAGCAAGATCCTTTTTGACCCAGCTCCTAGAGTAATGGAAATAAAAACAAAAATAAACAAATGGGACCTAATGGAACTTAAAAGGTTTTGCACAGTCAAGGAAACTATAAACAAGACGAAAAGACAACCTGCAGAATGGGAGAAAATATTTGCAAATGAAGCAACTGACAAAGGATTAATCTCCAAAATATATAAACAGCTCATGCAGCTCAATATTATAAAAACAAACAACCCAATCAAAAAATGGGCAGAAGACCTAAATAGACATTTCTCCAAAGAAAACACACATATGGCCAAGAGGCACATGAAAAGCTGCTCAACATCACTAATTATTAGAGAAATGCAAATCAAAACTACAATGAGGTATCACCTCACACCAGTTCGAATGGGCATCATGAGAAAATCTACAAAAAACAAATGCTGGAGAGGGTGTGGAGAAAAGGGAACCCTCTTGCACTGTTGGTGGGAATGTAAACTGATACAGACACTATGGAGAACAGTATGGAGGTTCCTTAAAAATCTAAAAATAGAATTACCATATGACCCAGCAATCCCACTACTGGGCATATACCCAGAGAAAACCATAATTCAAAAAGACACATGCACCCCAATGTTCATTGCAGCACTATTTACAATAGCCAGGACATGGAAGCAACCTAAATGCCCATCGACAGATGAATGGATAAAGATGTGGTGCATAAATACAATGGAATATTACTCGGCCATAAAAAGGAACGAAACTGGGTCATTTGTAGAGATGTGGATGGATCCAGAGACTGTCATACAGAGTGAAGTAAGTCAGAAAGAGAAAAACAAATATCGTATATTAACGCATATATGTGGAACCTAGAAAAATGGTACAGAGGAACTGGTTTGCAGGGCAGAAATAGACACAGATGTAGAGAACAAACGTAGGGACATCAAGGGGGGAAAGTGGCGGGGGTGGTGGTGGTGGTGGGATGAATTGGGAGATTGGGATTGACATGTATACACTAATAGGTATAAAATAGGTAACTAATAAGAACCTGCTGTGTAAAAAGAAAAATAAAATTCAAAAAAAAAGAAGCAATATGTATATGCATAGTACATGTGTAATATAAGGTGATATACATAAAAGAAAGACTAAGAAAAAAGGGTGAAAAAAGTAAGGGCAGTTTTCTCATTTGTTTTCCATTCCTATGTGAAAAATTGCTAAAGATAGTTACGGACACAGGTGTCCATACAATATGCTATTGCTTCATTGTAAATGCTCTATAATTTTTTTCAAAATGGTTCTAATTTATCTGATAATGTAAGTTCCAAAATTAGATACCCAGATGATATTAAATCATATAGCAATTTTCTTGTAAATATATTCAGATACAAAAAACTCATATAGGTCCTTTCTTTCCCTTTTTAATGATTTCTGGTATTTTCACTTTACCCTCTGTATAAATTAACCTGACTTCACAATTTTCATATTTTTGCATTACTTTGGAGACATATAAATATTATCATCAAAATTATATAGTGTTATTTAACTAAATATCTACCAATATGTGAGCCACTCTGTTTAAGTTATTACTAAAATTCTAAAATCAAGTTTATAGCTGCGTGGTTTGAATATATGGCACACTGAATTTTCAACTCTGCTGACTTTTTGGAGGTGTTAATATAAATCAAACACCAAATAAAGTCCTTGCTGAAAAAAGGCAAGAAAATTACAGTTAATGCTTTATTAGAGATAAATACGCCTACCTTATATTTTTGTGCTTGAATATATATGGTCCTAGATTTATTCTTTAGTTTAAACCAGTTATTGGAATGCAGTTATAACCTGTTATTCAATTTGTTACATACCAGTTAGCAATGTCCTTGTGAGCTACTAAATTTTGAAGAAACGCTTGTAATCCTAATTGTCTATCTTCTAAAAAGTCGGCATTGTAATTATCTTTAAACCAGCGTTTTGGTGGAAGTGCTAATCGAAAGCCTGGAAACATCTCTTTTAACTGAAAAAGAAGAAAAAAGAAGATACAATGTTCAACTCAATTATATGAATTCTACAAAATCTATCCCGTTGACTATGTGAAACTATTCACATAACAAGCTTACAATAAAAGAATTAAATTCAGCTATGCTTTTTATGCCTTGGTTGTTTTATTTCTTGATTTCTACCAGTTGTGTATGCATAGGAGTTACAGTTGCTCCCTGTCCCTGCTAACACGTGGCACTGCCTGTCTTTTTAATGTCAGCCATTCCACTGGGTGTGTAGTAGTATTTCATTGTGGCTTTAATTTACATTCCTCTCTTGACAAATGGTGTTAAGTATCTTCTCATGTGCTTGGATCTGCATATCTTCTTTGGTGAATTATCTATTTAAATCTTCTGGGGCTTCCCTGGTGGCGAAGTGGTTTGAGAATCTGCCTGCCAATGCAGGGGACACAGGTTTGAGCCCTGGTCTGGGAGGATCCCGCATGTCGCGGAGCAACTAGGCCCGTGAGCCACAACTACTGAGCCTGCGCGTCTGGAGCCTGTGCTCTGCAACAAGAGAGGCCACGATAGTGAGAGGCCGGTGCACCGCGATGAAGAGTGGCCCCCGCTTGCTGCAACTAGAGAAAGCCCTCGCACAGAAACGAAGACCCAACACAGTCAAAAATAAATAAATAAATAAATAAACAACAACAACAAAAAAACCCAAAATGGTTCTTTAGTTTACTTTAAAAAAAAAAAATCTTCTGAACTCTCTGCTTTAAAAAAACTGGGTTACTTGTCTTTTGATTAAGTTGTCAGAGTTCTTTATATATTCTAGATAGAAGTTCTCTGTCAGATATATGTATGACAAATATATTTGGCTTGATTTTTCATGTTAACAGTCTTAACAGTCTTAACAGTGTACATTTAAAAAATTTTAATGTTACCTAATTCATCTATTTTTTTCTTTTATGGTTTATGGTTTTTTAGATACTATCTAAGAAATCGTTGCTCACTCCATGGTTACAAAAATTTTCTTCCATGTTTTTTCCTAAGATGTTTATAGTTTTAGCTTTTACATTTTGGCTTATGATCAATTTTGCATATTTGGCTTAAATTTTACTTTCTTAGGAAAGACCTTTCTACTTTTTAAGCTCGGTGAGATTTCTCTTTACACACTCTGATCAAGTGACTATAACTGGATAACAAGTTACCTCAAAACTCAGTGGTGTAAAATAACCATTTATTAGGCCATGGACTCTGTGGGCTGGTAATTCGTACAGGGAATGGTGAGGATGGGTTGTCTTGCCACAATGAATTAGAATCTCAGCTGGAAACTTGAAGCTGGGAGCTGGAAGCAACTGAAGTTCGTTCCCACATATTTATACTGGATCATGCTGCTTGTTGGCTTAGACATTGGCTGGGGCTGTCAGTCACAAGCCTAACGTGGCCTCTCCATGTATCCTGGACTTTCTTACAGCATAAAGTCTGGGTTTCAAAGGGGAGCATCCCAAGAGAGAAAGCCAGGATGAAGCTGTATGCTTCTTATGATCTAGCCTCATCATCCCACAGCATCAGTTCCACTGTCCTCTATTGGTTAGATCAGTCACAAGCTCACCCACGTTCAAGGGGGAGAGGAAACAGATTCTACTTCTTGATAGTCACAGGCAAGATTCTGGAAGAGCATATGGGACTGAGAATATTGCTGCAAACATTTTTAGAAAAGACAATCTGCCACACATTCTCAAATCACTAATTTATTTTTTAAATGACATTTATCACGATGTAAATTAAGTAACATTTATTTAATTTTGGACTCTTCTACCAGACCAGTCTTCTAAACCTCAGTTGCACATTGGAATCACCCAAGGAACTTTGAGTAAGAACTCATATAGAACTTTGTTTAAAAAGTTTTCCAGGAGTGTCCAAAGTACAGCTAAGACTTAGAATCGTTTTACATTGTAATGATTGTCTTATTCATAGTTGCACCCCCAGTGTCTAGCATAATGCCTGCTACATTACAAGCAGCCAACAATCTATGTTCAGTAAATGAATGAAATGAAATCATGTACTGTTCAAATTTCTATACTTAAATATAAGACAAAATATCACAACGTAAGAAAAAAGACCAGCAAAAGAGAAAATTCACAGGGTAAAATGCTAAATAAAAATATAGAACATAAATTCTGTCTATATTTTTCTACTGAAAACCCTGATTTGATTTCAAGATGTAAACAGATAATTTTGGCCTTGGAGTCTGGTCGTTTACTGTGTTTGCAATGAAAGTAATAAAAGCCATAAGGAGAAAATAAAAATAGTCTTTTTATTAATTTCAAGCTTTAAAATTTAAATGTCATATATGTCCACATGCATGGTTAGACTTTTTTCCCCTAAAAAAATAATCCTCAGAAAAGAGTGAGTTGTTCCACAATTGAGCCCTCACAAAGTGTTTATATTATGAGTGCTTACTCAATAACTTTATTTTGAACAAAGGACAATTTGGGAACTATCCATTAGCTTGAAATAACTTTAGTAAAGGCTAGTTTTTATATTTCATTAAATTAAACATTAATAGATTTCCTGTGAAATGACATCATAATACGCATTTGATGTTTCCATAAAAAAGCCTTTAAAAAAGTAATGCACATAATTTTTGGATTAAGTTGGAGAACTGAGTACACTCATCTAATTCTCTCTTTCTGCAGCCCTGCTAAAACTACAGTGAAGAGAAAAAAACATAAAACAACATACTGGAAACCAAAAAGTAGAGAGGAGAGTAGAAATTGACTCAGGAGAGTGAAGAAAACCCAAAGTGTAGAAAAATTTATACCAGGTTTATACTTACAGGGCCCTCAAATTGCTCACAAATTGGCAGCACAAGGCAGGAGATTGGAAAACACTTCTCTGGAGAGTCTGATCAATCCAACAGGAAAGACCTTAAGATCCTGACATCAGAAGTTCTCCAGCACAGCCCACCTTCCCCATTATACAGTGAATCTTAAAGTCAACATAAGCCTCACCCGTGGAGTAAGAGATTCCAATCAGCTTTTAGTACCCAACTTTTAATCATGACCAGACAACCAGAAAGAATTACTACATACTATTACTTAACATGGAAGACAAAGACAAACAGAAAAAAGTAACTCAGAGAACACAGACAGCACAAGGCGAAAAAAACATAAAATAATAAAAATACAAATAAAAAAATCACTAACACACTCAATGGATTAAGATACTACATTCAAGAAATAAGAATAAAATGACCAAAAACAGGGACATCCAGAGAATAAAAAGATGGTTTTAGAAAGAAATAAGGAAATCTCCTTCCAAATAGCAAAAAAGAAAAAGGTAGTAAAGAAAGGGGAGGAAAAGATCTGGAACCAGCCCAAATGTCTGTTTTACAAGAAAGTTTACAGAAAGAGGGAACTGACAACACAGAAGGGAGGAATTCATTAATAAAGCAGTTCAAAAACATTTTTCTGATCTGAAACACATGGGTTGCCCACAGAGTGTACAAGATAATAGAAGAAAAGAACTTTACAAAAAGTCATTGTGAAATTTCAGATTAATTACACAGAGAAGATTCAACAGACTTCTAAAGAAGAAAAAAACAGGTGACATACAAATGATCAGGAGCAAGAATAGCTTTGGGCTTCTCAAGGGTAATACTCAACACTAAAAGCAAAATGAAAATAGCTTAATGTCTTCAAAATTCTGAAAAAAAAATTCCAATCTATAATTCTATACCTAGCCCACATTTCAACCAAGTATGAAAACTGAATATTTTTAGACATGTGGGGTCTGAAAGACATCACATCCCATGTAATCTTCCTCAAAAAGCTACTAGGGGATTAGTTCTACTAAAAGGAAAGAGTAATTCAAGAAAGAAGACATGAGATAAAGGAAATAAAATCCAACAAAGGAAAAAAGTGAAAAAAAACCCCAGAAAGACAGTAAAAGGCAAACTTAGGACACTACTTATGAACTGCCTGATGTCAATCAGTTCAGGACAGTTCAGGACAGTGTGACCCAAGAGACAGACATGTTGAGGATTACCACTGAATTTCTTTTTAATGAGAGGATCAAATGCTTGGTTGAGCTTAGCCCAGATTTCCATATGAGCTTGGCTTGTCTTGACAGTGATCTGATAATGGTTCTGCTCCCTCCCTATGCTCTGCTGTGTGCTCTGCTTAGTACAGCTAAGACTTAGAATCGAGAGAATTCTAAGAGAATTCTAATTCCAACTGAGAATAATCATTTTATCTCACAGAAATACTCAGCTTTGACCTACTCTGCAAATTGGAAGTAGAAAATAGCGAGCTTTTAAGTAGAATATAGAGAAAACCCTACTCTCATGGCCATATTTCTGCAAATTATTCATCACCAGCCTGCCCTACAACCCTGCCAGATGTCTCAACTCTGAAAAGCTCTGTGTTCCAGATCTTGCTCATGACTTTGCCCTCTCTTCCCAGAAGAGGCTCTTAAAAACTCCTAGAGAAGCTGAAGCCAGATTATAACCCAGGAAATTAAAAAAAGAGAAATAAAAAAAAGACTAGCGTTCTACAGAAAATTTTCTTTCTAAACAGTGTTATTTTAACTATGTTAAATAATTTTCATATTGTCAATTGACTATTTTTTTCCTCCTAGTATAGATAAATGGAAAACATAAACTCTTCAACGTTAGAAATCAGATCTAAATAGTTTCTATATAATACCAAATTCCTAGCACAGTGCTGAACTCAAACTACTCATTTCACAAATACTTCATGATTGGTTTTATAAAATGAAAGATCCTAAGATTTTACTTTATTTTTAACAATTATAAAAATAATAACTACCATTTAAACTGTGTGGCTGCTGGTGTTTGACACACATTTTTGATTCTTGCCAGTAAAATCAGGTGATGGGTGGAGCTCTTGCTGGTACCTAGAAGACTGACACAGACACTTATCAATTTTAAGTGCCCAACTCAGAGTATCAAGGAGATATTTACTAGATTCAAATTAAACTTCTACTAACATCTTTCTTCAAAAGCTTAAGAGCTATCTAAATCTCAGCTTGCCTAAGATAAATATTTTGGCAATAAAGATGAATCTAGAGAGACAAAGGGAAGTAAACACTAAATAATATTTGAGTCCTGAAAAGAAAAATAAGAAGTCATAAAGGATGAAATAGCTCAAAATTGAAACTATTAGAAACTGTATGAACAAAAATTATAACAATTTCATAAAAAAGCTAAGAATTCCACTTAAGTATCTGGTAACTTCATGAATTACTTTGGTCTTCTTGTTTGTTTAATCATTAAAAAAAAATAAACAGAAGTAAAGAATTACAGGTTTTTAAATCGTGAATATAAGAAGAACTCAGAAACAGAAAATAAAATTTACATATAATGGTAGAAATATATTAGAAATAATACTTTTAAGTATTTTGACATGTTGCAAAAAGTCATCTTAACAATACCTTAATTAAGGATAAAATAGTTTAGCATTTTATATTTTACCTTTTCATTCAAATTGAGGTTTTCAGAAATGGTAGAAACTTTTTGGCATCCGGGCAGTTGCAAAGTCACATAAATGGAGTTTCCCACCACCAAACATTTTAAGAATATACCAACTTGAGAAGTTCTGAGTGTCCAGGAAGAAGGTGGGGGGAGGTGGCAGATGGGAAAGAATAGGACCAGTAAAGTTTCCTCTACTAAATATATGTCAAAATTAGGGAATAATTTGTGGTCCAAGTTCAGCTTACTTGGCCTCTCAGAAGTATCATAAATCACTTGCTTCTTTTGGAAAAATGCTCTTTCTCTTGGTTTCTTAAATACCAATTACCCCCACCTGCCCCACCTGATTTCTCTCCAGCTCTGTGAACGCCTCAGCTGCTGTTTTTCTACTGAACTCTTACTGCAATTAACTCAATGAATTCCCTAGTGTTGGAAATTTAGGTTGGTTCTAAGTTTTTAACTATTAAAAACAAAATAAAACATGAACAAAACAACAATACATAAAGCATCATGATAAGTATTCTTAGGGCTAAATCTTGCTCATATCCATAATTTATTATATAGGATAAATCCCAGAAATGTGATTGTGCCAAAATTATGCTCAGCTTTAGGGTGTCCTCTAGGAAGACTCATGTTTCCAACAATGGATAATACCATTTAAAGCCTGCCAACTTGACAGGTGAAAAATTGTTTAATTTTCTTTTCTTGGAGTACTTGTGATAGTAACTTATTGGTCATTTATATTTCTTCTGTGGATTACCCCATTCATATCATTTGCTGAATTTTCTATATTTTTTTTGTTGTTACTTATTTTTAAGGGTACTTAATGTACTGAGGTTTATTATTATCGTCTTTGTCTATGCAGTGGGTAGAATTCTAGATGGCCCTATGACCTCTGCCCCTGGTGTTGCCTCTGTGTTTTGTTTTTACACAGGAAAAGAGATTCTGTAGATGCAATTAGGGTTACTATTCAGTTGACCTTAAGAAAGGAAAATTACCTAGGTGAGCCTAATCTTATCACATGAGCTCTATAAGGGTAAAGGTTCCTTCCTGGCTGGTGACAGAAGAGAAAGTCAAAGATATTCAAAGCACAAGAAGGACATGACAGTCTCTTCCTGACTTTGAAAATGGAAGGGCCATGTGCAAGGGCTGAAGAACAGTCTTTATGAGCCAAGAACAACTTTTGGCTGACAACTAGCAGGGAAACAGGGACCTTGGTCTCACAACCACAAGAAACCAAACTCTGCCAACAACCAGAATGATACTGGAAGCTGATTCTTTTCCAGACCCTCCAGGTAAGAGGCCAGTCAAGCCAACAGCTTGATTTTGACCTTGTTTGATCTTAAGCAGCAAACCCAGCTGAGCAGTTCAAATCTCTAGATAATGAACAGGTAAGTTTTAAGCCACAGTTTGTGATAATTTGTTATACAGCAATAGAAAACTAACACAATGTGCTAAATTTTTCTTTCTTGTTCATTCTTTTGTAGTCATATGATTTAGGGGGTCTTATTATACATATACATCTTTTCAAACTCACAAGATTATATAAATAATCACTTATATCTCTGTTGCCAATTTTAAGGTTTTCACATTTTTAATATTAAAAATAATTTTTTGTTTCCAATAAAAGGAAGTTATGCATAGAGACGGGACTTCGAACTATTAAAGTTAAATGAAACAGTTAATTTTGTTTGGAAATAGCAAAGACTTGACGTCGCTCAAATAATTAACAAGGAAGAAAAAACACAAATATAACAGCAGAACTCCAGGAACAGATAATTCAAAACTGAAAAGTCAGTTTTAGATTTATTAAAGTACTTACTTTATCATTAAGCCTAGAGAAGTCAGTGTATCTTCTAAAAACTACCCAGCTTTCTTCTTGACTCTTCTTTACTAGTATTTTATATACCTATGCAGAGACAGCGAGAAACAGAGAGAGTTTTAAAATATATTTATGTAAAAATATTTAAATATTCAAACCAAATAATTTTAAAACTTTTATTTGACAACCCAGATCATACAATTAATATATAAAAAATATCAGAAATTATTTAGACCATCAAATGTTCAAATAATCAAATGTAGGTACCAAAAGCAAGATTTTTTCTTAAGAAACATGACTGACATATTTGAGGCAAAATGCTTTTTTGCTGCACACTAATAATAAATAAACTTATCAGCCTCCAAAGTATATTTTATGCTAATATATTCTAAAATTAATAAAAGAATCAATCATACTTGAAAAACCTTTGAATAATCTTGTCTTATACAGTCAATTTAATTTTTAAACTCAGTAACTGCCAAGCAAAGTTTTCAAATAAATTAGATGTTTTAATCTTCAAGGCTGAAATACAAGGTAAAAAATACCCATATTAGATAAAAGTTTACATTTATATAATTATGTACAATTATCTAGGCTATTGAATAGAAAACTTGGTTGAAGCAAGTCAATATTTTAAAAAGCATATAAGAAAAAGCTAGATCCTATTTTTTATAAGTATAATTTTGGAAGTACTATTTATAACAATCTCAGAGAAACATCTCCTGGTAGTTTTTGGTACAGTGTTTTGAGCTAAACTATATACATGACATATAAAAAGTACTCAGTAACTATCTATTGAATGAGTGAAACTCTCTTAAAAAGAGTAACTTTTTTTCTTAAAGTCTGCTGTGCAGTAACTTTCAATTGTAGCTCTAGAGCTGCATTCTAACCACACGTGGCTATAGAACACTCAAAATGTGACTAGTCCAAATTGACAGGTACTATGCGTGTAATACAGACCAGATTTCAAAGACTTAGTATGAAAAAAGATGTAAAAATACATCATTCAAATGATTATATACTGGTTACATGTTGAAATTATATTTTACGTACATTAGGTCAAACAAAATACATTACTAAATATAATTTCACCAGTTTCTTTTTACTTTTTCTTAACATGGCTACTAGGAAATTTTAAATTACAAATATGACTCATCATAATCCTACTGGATGATCTAGAGACAATTCATTATTTAGGGACTGTAGATCATCCTTACCATTTGATTTTTCTCCCTTACAGACTTCTTTTTCAGCTTTGAAGGAAGTCAGCAAGGGTTAGGATGAATCCCTTTGTTTTGAAGTAAAACATAAGTAATTTATCTTTATAACATTTAAAGGTGAGGAAGAAAATTATTTGGATACCCTGTAAAGTCTCCAGACAGTCCTGATGTAAAAATAGTCACGAAGGGGATACAAATAAAACATTCTTTTTAGGAGTTACTAATTCAAACAAAAGGGATAAATTGACTTCAAAACTTTTGACTATGAATAACTGATGCGTGATACAAGTCAACTTCATATGATAATTAGGTTTATCTATTCACAATACATACCAACTTTATTTTCCTGTTTTAAAAAATGAGCCCTTTTCTAACTAAGCCACTCTTTACAGTGGTCCCTAAACACTCTTGTTTCTCTAGGAAAAACAAAGAGGTTTTCATTTTATCTTTTCTAGAAAGCTCTCCTACTTTTCTACTTGTTTAAGTAGTGCTTTCAATGAAAACTTTATGGACAGTATTGATCACTGCCTCCTCTATGTTCTAATAGCAGTTATTGTCTCTACTCTTTATTTGAAACTTAGTATGTACTACTTTGTACTGTCTATCTTGTTATGTACTCCCTGTTTTAAGTAAACAACAACAAATGTAGATGTATACACTAATCATAAGATACATACAGAAAAGTGCAAAAATCTTAAGTATATAACTTAATGAATTTTCACAGAGTAAACACACCATGTAACTAGTACCAAGAGCAAGAAACAAAACATTACCAAAGAAGTCCACCTCACGACTCTTTCCCGATCCTACTCACCACCCCTCCTAGTCACTTTTTGTTTTTAAACACTTTTCAAAGGCTTGACACTCTATATAAGATCTTGCCAGTTTGTCCTAATACTTTCTTCAGTTAAGAGATCAATTTAAAGAAATATACCAAGGTAAAATTATTTTACAAACCTAAGACTCCCAAGCTTGTAACTCCAGCTTAGACTTCTACCCTAAACACAATACCGAATATATAGAGGTATAAAATACATATATGTGTGTACACACTCACATGCACATACACATACCTGGCCTCTCCATTTTGATGTCTAACAAACATCTCAAACCTAGCACTTCCCAAAGCAAATCCTGATCTTCCCCTCAAAATTTGCCATCTAGTTAAATGGCAACTCTATTCTTCACATTGTTTAGACCAAAAACTTCGGGATCACCTTTGATTTCTCCATCTACCACGTCCCAAGGCTCTACCTTCAAAATATATCCAGAATCTGATCACTTCTTAGGGCCTCTTCCACCACCTGGTCCACGCCACCATCATGTCTCCCATGGATTACTTCAGGAACCTAACTGCCTCCTGCCTCTAATCTTCCCCCACAAAAATCTAATCTCAATTCAGCAGCCAGAATGAGCCTTTAAAAAAATTAAGTCAGATCATCTGACTTTTCCTTTTAAAACTTTTCAAGATTCCCATCTCATTAGTAAAATTAGTAAAATTAGTAAATCATAAATTTACTTCATAAATTTTACTAATTAGTAAAATCAGTAAAATCTAAAGGCCTTATAAAGTCTATGTACTCTACTTGATCTGGGTGTCACACTCGCTTGCCTTTACCTGTTACCTCAGTTCGTACATTTCTTCCCATTACTTATTCTCCTGTCAGCCACAAGGGTCTTGGCAGTTATGCCACCTGTCTGGAA